>NW_021703771.1:68850514-68933262 GCF_005190385.1 Monodon monoceros
TTTTTTTTTTTTTTTTTTTTTTTTTTTTTTTTTTTTGCGATACGCGGGCCTCTCACTGTTGTGGAGCACGGGCTCCGGACGCACAGGCTCAGCAGCCATGGCTCACGGGCCCAGCCGCTCCGCGGCATGTGGGATCTTCCCAGACTGGGGCACGAACCCGTGTCCCCTGCATTGGCAGGTGGACTCTCAACCACAGCACCACCAGGGAAGCCCCTAATTTCGTTCTTTTACATGTAACTGTCCAGTTTCCCAGCACAACTTATTGAAGAGGCTGTCTTTTCTCCATTGTATATTCTTGCCTCCTTTGTCAAAGATAAGGTGACCATATGTGCATGGGTTTACCTCTGGGCTTTCTATCCTGTTCCATTGATCTATATTTCTGTTTTTGTGCCAGTACCATATTGTCTTGATTACTGTAGCTTTGTAGTATAGTCTGAAGTCCGGGATCCTGATTCCTCCAACTCCGTTTTTCTTTCTCAAGATTGCTTTGGCTATTCAGGATCTTTTGCGTTTCCATACAAATTGTAAAATTTTTCATTCTAGTTCTGTAAAAAATGCCTTTGGTAATTTGATAGGGATTGCATTGAATCTGTAGATTGCTTTGGGTAGCATAGTCATTTTCACAATGTTGATTCTTCCAATCCAAGGACATGTTATATCTCTCCATCTGTTTGTGTCATCTTTAATTTCTTTCATCAGTGTCTCATAGTCTTCTGCATACAGGTCTTTTGTCTCCTTAGGAAGCTTTACTCCTAGGTATTTTATTCTTTTTGTTGCTATGGTAAGTGGGATTGCTTCCTCAATTTCTCTTTCAGTTTCATTTATTTCTGATCTGATCTTTATGGTTCTGCTAACCTTGGAGGTTCCTTTGTTTTTCTTTCTCTAATTGCTTTAGGTACAAGGTTAGGTTGTTTATTTGAGATGTTTCTTGTTTCTTGAGGTAGGATTGTATGGCAGTAAACTTCCCTCTTAGAACTGTTTTTGCTGCATCCCATAGGTTTTGGGTCGTCGTGTTTTCACTGTCATTTGTTTCTAGGTATTTTTTGATTTTGTCTTTGATATCTTCAGTGATCTCTTGGTCATTTAGTAGCATATTGTTTAGCCTCCATGTGTTTGTATTTTTTACATTTTTTTCCTGTAATTGATATCTAGTCTCATAGCATTGTGGTTGGAAAAGATACTTGATATGATTTCAGTTTTCTTAAACTTACCGAGGCTTGATTTGTGACCCAAGATATGATCTATACTGGAGAATGTTCCATGAGCACTTGAGAAGAAAGTGTATTCTGTTATTTTTGGATGGAATGTTCTATAAATATCAATTAAGTCTGTCTGGTCTAATGTGTCTTTTAAAGCTTGTGTTTCCTTATTTATTTTCTTTTTGGATGATCTGTGCATTGGTGAAAGTGGGGTGTAAAAGCCCCCTACTATGATTGTGTTACCATTGATTTCCCCTTTTATAGCTGTTAGCATTTGTCTTATATATTGAGGTGCTCCTATGTTGGGTGCATAAATAATTACAATTGTTATATCTTCTTCTTGGATTGATCCCTTGATCATTATGTAGTGTCATTCTTTGTCTCTTCTAATAGTCTTTATTTTAAAGTCTATTTTTTCTGATAGGAGTATTGCTAATCCAGCTTTCTTTTGATTTCCATTTGCATGGAGTATCTTTTTCCATCCCCTCACTTTGTGTCTGTATATGTCCCTAGGTCTGATGTGGGTCTCTTGTAGACAGCATATGTATGGGTTTTGTCTTTGTATCCCTTCAGCCAGTCTGTGTCTTTTGGTTGGAGCATTTAATCCATTTACTTTTAAGGTAATTAACCATATGTACATTCCTATTACCATTTTCTTAATTGTTTTGGGTTTGTTATTGTAGGTCTTTTCCTTCTCTTGTGTTTCCTGCCTAGAGAAGTTCCTTTAGCATTTGTTGTAAAGCTGGTTTGGTGGTGCTGAATTCTCTTACCTTTTGCTTGTCTGTAAAGGTTTTAATTTCTCTGTCAAATCTAGATGAGATCCTTACTGGGTAGAGTAATTTTGGTTGTAGGTTTTTCCCTTTCATCACTTTAAATATGTCCTGCCAGTCCCTTCTGGCTTGCAGAGTTTCTGCTGAAAGATCAGCTGTTAACCTTATGGGGATTCCTTTGTATGTTATTTGTTGTTTTTCCCTTGCTTCTTTTAATATTTTTTCTTTGTATTTAATTTTTGATAGTTTGATTAATATGTGTCTTGGAGTGTTTCTACTTGGATTTATCCTGTAAATAATGTATGGGACTCTCTGTGCTTCCTGGACTTGATTAACTATTTCCTTTCCCATGTTAGGGAAGTTTTCAACTATAATCTCTTCACATATTTTCTCAGACTCTTCTTTTTCTCTTCTTCTTCTGGGACCCCTATAATTTGAATGTTGATGAATTTAATGCTGTCCCAGAGGTCTCTGAGCGTGTCCTCAATTCTTTTCATTCTTTTTTCTTTATTCTGCTCTGTGGTGGTCATTTCCACTATTTTATATTCCAGGTCACTTATCTGTTCTTCTGCCTCAGTTATTCTGCTATTGATTCCTTCTAGAATATTTTTAATTTCATTTATTGTGTTGTTCATCGTTTGTTTGCTCTTTAGTTCTTCTAGGTCCTTGTTAAACATTTCTTGTATTTTCTCCATTCTGTTTCCGAGACTTTGAAACATCTTTACTATCATTACTCTGGATTCTTTTTCAGGTAGATTGTCTATTTCCTCTTAATTTGTTTGGTCTGGTGGGTTTTTACCTTGCTCTTTCATCTGCTGCATATTTCTCTGTCTTCTCATTTTGTTTAACTTACTGTGTTTGGGGTCTCCTTTTTGCAGGCTGCAGGTTCGTAGTTCCTGGGTTTTTTTGGTGTCTGCCCCCAGTGGGTGCAGTTGTTTCAGTGGCTTGTGTAGGCCTCCTGGTGTCAGGGACTGGTGCCTGTATTCTGGTAGGTGGGGCTGTATCTTGTCCTTCTGGTGGGCAGGGCCGTGTCTGGTGGTGTGTTTTGGAGTGTCTGCGAACTTAGTATGACTTTAGGCAGCCTCTCTGCTAATGGGTGGGGTTGTGTTCCTGTCTTGCTAATCATTTGGCATGGGGTGTGCTGCACTGGAGCATGCTGGCCGTTAGGTGGAGCTGGGTTGAGACGAAGATCTCTGGGAGATCTCTTAAGTGCGGCTGGGAGGTTTCTGGTAGTCCAGTGTCCTGGGGCCCTCCCATCTCGGAGGCTCAGGCCTGAGACCCGGCCGGAGCACCAAGACCCTGTCAGCCACACGGCTCAGAAGAAAAGGAAGAGAGAAAAGCAAAAACAAAAACAAAAAAACCAACAGACAGAACCCCAGGACAAAAAGCAAACCTATACAGAGAAAATCACACAAAGAAGCATAGACATACACACTCACAAAAAGAGAAAAAGGAAAAAAGAAAAAAAAAAAAAAAATATATATATATATAAAAGGAAGAGAGCAACCAAACCAATAATCAACTCCACCAATGATAATAAGCAGTAAATACTAAACTAAGATAAACATCAAATCAGACACAGAAAACCAACCCCAAGTCTACAGTTGCTCCCAAAGTCCACCGCCTCAATTTTGGGAACATTTGTTGTCTCTTCAGGTATGCCACAGTGGCAGGGTCCATCAAGTTGACTGTGAGGATTTAATCCGCTGCTCCTGAGACTGCACAGAGAAATTTCCCTTTCTTTTCATGTTCCCGCAGCTCCTAGGGTTCAGCTTGGCTTTTGGCCCTGCCTCTGTGTGTAGACCGCCCTCAGGAGTCTGTTCCCCGCCCAGACAGGAGGGGGTTAAAGCAGCCCTGATTAGGGCTCTCTTCCATACTCAGGCCGGGGCGGGGGCGGGGGCGGGGGCTATGATAGTCATAATTGGAATGCAGGGCGAGCCTGCAGCCGCAGAGGCCAGTGTGACGTTGCAGCAGCCTGAGGCACACCATGTGTTTTTCCGGGGAAGTTGTCCTTGGATCACAGGACCCTGGCAGTGGCGGGCTGCACAGGCTCCCGGGAGGGGAGGTGTGGATAGTGACCTGTGCTTGCACACAGGATTCTTGGTGGCAGCGGCAGCAGCATTAGCCGTTCATGCCCGTCTCTGTGTTCCGAGCTGATAGCCGTGGCTCGCACCCGTCTCTGGAGCTCACTTAGGCAGTGCTCTGCCTTCTGTGGGCACACTGGGAAGGAATCCCCTCTCCTCACACACCCCGAAACGAAGGTCTCTTGCCTCTTCGGCAGCTCCAGACTTTTCCCCGGACTCCCTCCCGGCTGGCTGTGGCTCCCTAGCCCCCTTCAAGCTGTGTTCACACAGCCAACCCCAGTCCTCTCCCGGGGATCCGACCTCCAAAGCCCGAGCCTCAGCTCCCAGCCCCCGCCCACCCCGGCGGGTGAGCAGACAAGCCTCTCGGGCTGGTGAGTGCTGGTTGGCACCGATCCTCTGTGCGGGAATCTCTCCGATTTGCCCTCCGCACCCCTGTTGCTGTGCTCTCCTCCATGGCTCCGAAGCTTCCCCCGAGCCCACCCCGTTCTCTGCCAGTGAAGGGGCTTCCTAATGTGTTGAAACTTTTCCTCCTTCACAGCTCCCTCCCAGCGGTGCAGGTCCTGTCCCTATTCTTTTGTCTTTGTTTTATCTCTTCTCTTTTGCCCTACCCAGGTGCGTGGAGAGTAGGGCAAAAGAAAAAAGCCTTTTGGGAAGTCAGAGGTCTTCTGCCAGCATTCAGTAGGTGTTCTCTAGGAGCCGTTCCACATGTAGATGTATTTCTGATGTATTTGTGTGGAGGAAGGTGATCTCCACGTCTTACTCCTCTGCCATCTTGAAGGTCTCCTTCTGCCTATATTTATTAAGCTTGACTGACGTTCATCAAAATCTCAAGACCTACTACAATGCAATGTTTTCCTGATTTCTTTAAAAAATATACTTGTATGATTTTTTTCAGTATGATTTATAAGACTATAGGGTTAAAATGTTGATTTGGAGCAAAATGGATTTGATTTCTGTTTGGATTTGGGTATTCGTTACTTAGAAGAGACGCAGAACTCTGCCTATGGCGTACTTCATGCTAATGCAACTAAGCTTCCCCTCAGGATGGTGTGGTTCCCATACAGGTGTAGTTCCCATATGTGTAAGGAGATCCACTCTTTTTCTCCTGATATAATTTACATACCTGGTAGGACTAGGCTTTTTTAACCTGATCATTCCCCCCAGTACTGCTGGGGCTCACACTTTCCCTCCCGGCATCATAAGAAAGTTGCCCTTCTTGCGTTCTTTCTCACAAAGCACCCACTGTGTGGTCACAGATGTCTTTTTTTTCCCTCAGCAAAAATAAAAATGAGAGATGAAAGGAGTAACATGCTGTTTGATTAGGGACAGTTCTTATTTGACCCAGAAAAGATGTTACCATCACTGGGGGTGGAGCTCCCTCTGTCCCCCAGGGTTGAGTACCAGTCCAGTCATTTTGAGATGGCACCGTAAAAGGGAGAGATGAAAAAGCAGAGGCGTTAAAGAAGAGGCTTGCTAGTGCCTGCCCTCCCAGGTCCCACCAGATCAGCTACACTGTCCCATGGCCTCTGTAACCGAGAAGGAATTGAGCTGCTCAGATGCAAAGGCAAATTAGACACCATATTCTAAGTTCTCTGTTGCTCTTAACTGAGCGCATGGAAGGCACAAGTAGCCCCAGTTCCTAGAAGACTTCTGAGTGCTGAGGACTAGGCCAGACCTTTCCTGCAAACACATCGCCACCGTCTTCCTAGCCTTTGGGGTAAGGGTGGCGGAAACTAAAGATTCGGGCTCCTTCATTTCACCAATGACCTCTTGGTCAGAACCTGTACTATTCAGTAGAATGTACAGAATTTGCTCTGTTCTAATACATAAACTAAATATGTGGCATGATTTCAGCAGGAAATTTTAAGATTTCTTTTGCAAAACTAATTACTCACTGAATGCTTTAGTGTGTACTTATTTGAGAGAGCTGGCATATCTTTTGCATATTTGGGTGGAATTTTTGTATCTTACAGCACATGAGATATGAGAAGCTAACTAGGGAAACTAGCCCTGTTAAAGCATCTAGGCAAAAAAAAAAAATCCCAAACCTGTTCTTCTTTTCTTATTAACATCCACTTAACAGCTGGGAATGGTACAGTCCACACTTTTGCATGCCTGAAAGGGGGAACCACAGTACCAACTTCAGTTGATTACTTTTGTTTTCTCTTTCAGCAAATCTCCCCAGCAGGCCACAGGTAAGAGTTAATGGGTTGATTGGTTTAGGTGTTATAGATTATAACCTAGAGTAAGTGATTAGCTACCATCGATTTTAGTGCTACTTTATTCCCCATGTAAATAAGTAAACTTGCTTGACATGTTCGTTGATTGAATACAACAGTTTGTCAGTCCAGGGAGGGGGACCCCTCCCAAGCCAGTCCTTCCAAATGCCCAAAATGCCAAGTGCTTGACCTTTTGCATTCAAACAGCTTTTTAAAGGCCTCATGTGTACTATATAAAGTTACCCTGGATAGATTTGACTGACACCGTTCTCCCAGGTATCTACTTAAGGTAGCTATCACAGACTTAAAAGCAATGACTGGAGCGGTACACAAAGGTGGTTTTGTTACTTTGAGGGGAAAAGGTTTTGATTTTTCATTTAAAATTCTGCTGAGAACTGTTGGCAGCTATAGCCATGTGCCTGTCAGTATGTTCTTTACCAGGTGCTCTTAGAAACAAGGTGTCCCAAGACCACAGTAAATCTTTGGAGAACACTTTCTCTCATGAACTTGTTTATGAATCTTTTCGAAACAGTGAACCCTCTGATTGTGTTACCGCCTAAATGGCAAGAGGGGCTGAGAGCTTAAGGAGCAGCACAGGTGGTTCATCTTCAGTAACTGGAGGGACAACAAAGGCATATGAAGTAGATTACTGGGTGCGGTGTGAGAGCTCGTGAGAAGGAAGAACCTCATCCCGGAGAGTAAAAGCCTTCTGGCTTCTTCTGTTGTCTTAGTGAGTCAGAAGCAGGGGCTTCAGCAGAGGGTGCGGACGGCGAGGAAGCATCGGAGGTGTGAGGAGAGACTGGAGCGTGTGTAGTAGCTGCTTGGAGCTCAGGAGAGCACATGGATAGAGAAATAGACTGACTGCCAGGCAGCATTAATGGCCACCACTTTCTCGCTCATGAATTTAACCTGAGGCCTGTCTGCAGGGCTATGTGTGGCCCTTCAGCAACATTCAAGTTCATGAGCACAGTACCAGAGTAGGCCAAGTATTGCATTTAACCAAAGTTGAAGTTGTGGTTTGGCCAAGAGAGTACAGCAGTTCAAGGGAAGAGGCAAAGGGTTGACGATAATGATTGAACAAGCACCTGAGTTTGGTAGGAAGAGAAGTGAGGATGCGTTAGGTATGGGAGACCAAATATCAATGGGTTGTAGCACCAAAGGATGGGTGAAGTTGGGGTCCTAGTGGAAGTCAGCTGGAAAGGTACAGGTGGGTTGTCAGAAAGTGGGATGATTGAAATTGAAATGTTGGAGGGGACGCAGGTATTGGTGATGGTCCAGATTTGCAACTTTGAATGAGTGGCTGAGAAGGGTGAGGACGGATTCTCAGAGGAGAGGAGCTCAAGGAACTAAGAGGCCAGAATTTTGGAAGCATCATCTATGTGAGCACTGAAATCATGAACATTTAAAAATAGTGACAGTGAGCCATTTTTTCTTCAAGAGGTAAGGGGACGTGAACCAAGGGACCAGAAGATGACTGCATAGTGGGTGGTATAGTCTGATGACAGGAGAGTCAAAGCTGGGTATTTTTAGGGAGGAGAGGGAGAAAGTGCTGTGGAGAGCACAGTATGGACCTATCCAGTATCTGAGGAGTGTGAGGGATGAAAAACAGTCCTGGGTTGAAGCTGTGTCTTCAGGGCAGATCCAGATATCCATTAGAGCATGCAAGTGAAAGGTGCATTCAGAGAAGAATTTGAGGACATGGGTTTTAAGGATGATGGACCAAACTGTTTGACCTTCTCTTCGAAAGGTTGATGCCACTACCCTGAGTGTGGCCTGGATTTCTATCCTCCCTTGCCTATGTACATTGGCCCTGAGCCTTTAACTGGAACCACTGCACACCCTTGGACTGTAATTCCTGTCTTGAGTTCTTGTTGTCCGGACCCCAGCTGGGGACTGAGACCAGTTGGAATTGTCAAGGGTACCGCCTCTGCAGGAGACCTCCCACAGACCCTCAGGGAGAGACAGGGTGCTTACACCAGTCTAATTCACTGAACATTGGTACCTTCCTGCAAAAACAAAGACAAGTCTTCTCAATTTTCACTTGGTTTCCAGCCTGGGCAAAATAAAAGTCTTCCAGATTTCCCCTATATCAGCTGAGTGGATAAAAAAGCAGACTAAGTAACTTCAGGATGAGAGCAAAGGACCTCATCCCAGGAACAAAAGTCACATGGGAGTAAAGAGTCCCCATTGAACAAAGCAAACTAGGGCTTGTCTAGTTCTGAAAAAAAGCACTTTAATTTTTTTTTAAGAGTTGACAGAGCTCTGCTACTTGTAATGTTTTCTGTAAATGTTGTTCTGACAGTGCTGTTTTCCCTTCCCACAGGCAATGTGAAGTATTCATCTAGCCAACCAACATTTCTTAACTCACAGTATTGCCCTTTTCAGCAAATGCCAATTTCAAGTTCCATTTAATCGGAAGCTCCATGGCTCTTTGAATCATGCTGTTGAGCGCTGACTGTGTGTTCTACTGAAGGAGTAAAACACTGACTATCCAAAGAGAAAAGGATATTTTGTTTTTATAATAATCATATATTATTGTTTTCTTCTTCCCTTTCTATGCAACTGTAAATTAATGAACAGAGTGGTATTTGGAAGTGGTAATACACTTGTCACTGATTTGTATACTGTATACAGTATTGGGAAAGTGGGTGGGAGCTTTCTAATATGATACCTTCTTTTTAATAACCATAAAAATTGCATAAGAATTAGAAGACAATTTTACATTTTTACATTCCTTCATATTAACCTTGTACAATAACTTCATTTGTTTCTTTGACTCTTTTACCATTATGTTTTGGTTATTTATAATTCATCAGCCACATGACCAAATAGATTTTATTTGTTTCCATGATATGGCCAAATTAATAAGTTCATATATTTCAATCAAATATTATATGTTTATGGATTAGACTACAGCTCTGTGTATACTGTTTAACTTCATTTGACGTCGTACACTTATTTCTTTAGCGATCACTTGGATAACCACAATAAAAATCCTGTGGGCCTAAATGGCATTTCTATTGGGATTTTTTTTCCTGCATTTTATTTCCCTGCTCTGTATCAGTTGGTCTTGATTTCTTTATTTATTTCATGTTCCAATCTATATGACAGGATTATAATAATCTCAAAGATCATTTTACCAAAGGTTGCCCATTTAAGCATATTTTCATTTTGACGCAGCAACTAAACTTGGTCCAACTTTTCCTAGTTCCCAGGTCTTGGTTTTCATCATTCAGTTCACAGCAGACATTTACCTAATTGTGATACCAAAACACATGGCTGTCTTTGGTTCCCTTTGAAGAAAGTTTTACAGTTGTTTATGTATACTCAAACCCTCTATGACTCTTGAAGCCCCCGGTTATTTTCCTTATGAAAGCAGACACAAATTTAATGAATGCCTCATTTTAACCTTTTGAATGAATGAACAGCCATTTAATTACCCTTCATTTGATCAATACATTTGGGAACAATGTTCATCAAAAGCCTACATCACTGCTTCTATAGAAGAATGAAATTAATGCTTAGATGCTGGCACCCTGGCTTATACCTTTGAGTGCATTCAGTTGGGTATTTGGTTCGGCTTCCGATTTAACATGTATTTGATTCAGTTTAAACATGTTATGTGATTTACCAAATGTAGAGAAACCAAAAAAAGTGAAAATAGTGTTTTGATTCAAGCATATATGCTTTTAAAACATCGGGACATTTTAACTTTGAGTTCTCTTTAACTGGGATCTGGCCAGAAGGAGGCTTAAAGTTAGAAATTCCTACTCTTTTAGAATAGGTTGGGTGGGTTGGGGGGCAAGGGTGTCTATTTGCAGCAGAGATATTTTGAGAAGAAGAAAATTGTTTTATATAAGAGGAAAGCCATGACCACCTTTCTACCTCAGATCCGTCTTCATCCATCGTGTTGGAAATAGCTTTATGCTACTGCAGTGTGGAAAATCTAAACCTTTTATCAGACCACATCATACCCAGTAAAAGCACCTATTTAAAGAAAAAAAATTCCCTGAACTCTGAACTACAAGTTGTAGATTTGGTGTCTTCCTTGTCCTTACTTTGAAAAGTTACGTATTAATTTTTTTCTGCCTGTAATTGTGTGCAACATGTTCTCTATCTGCTATTAAGGAAAAGCTACATAAAACACTACATTGTAACCTTCTAAGGAATAATAAATATAAAGAAATATATTGCAGTAACAACAAGGGGAAATAAGTATGTAGTTCTTTTGAAATATGTGGTAAAGAACTAATCATAGACTATCATCTAATCTGGTTATATCTGTATTTTTCATCCTGAATAAAAGTAATTTTAACACAAGATGACTTTGATATTCTTCAGCGGTGTTCACTGGTAGACTCTGAACTTCGAATGTACATTTATGAAAATAAAATATAAAGAGAGCCTATATCCTGATAAATCTACATGTGTTCCTGAAGTTTCTCTCATACACACTAATACATTCTCTTACTCTCACTGTCTCTCTCTTTCTCTGTGTTCCTCTCTTGCCTCTTATATATATAATTCTCAATTTCCTTTACAGATAGAAGGCTTATTGATAGGGAATAAATAATGTTGGATGTTAAAAACATGTACATGAAACCTATTGAGCTTTTGTTTTTCTTTTTTTTGGGGGGTACCAAATTACTTTATTTGAAGGAATGGTACTAAGGAAAGAACTTGTAGATGTTTTGGTACAACTTATAGAAAAGGTAAAGGTAACCCAAACACACGTGCACTGCCTTGATGCAGGGAAGTCATCCCTGTGGCTACGGGAAGCCAGCCTAAGGCTTAGCTCTCATTATCACTGTTTCCCAGGGTGTGCTTGTCAAAGAGATACTCTGCCATGCCAGATTCGGGGGCCCCCATCTTGCGCAAGTTGGTTTACGTGGCCACCCAATTCTTTAGTGGATTTCACCTGCTCATTCAGGTAATGAGTCTCAATGAAGTTACACAAATAGGGGTCATTTTTGTCAATGGCCAGTTTGTGCACTTCCAGTAGTGACGGACTCACACTTTTTAACAAGTGTAGCACACATTCCATTGCATTCAGCCCATTCTCCCAGTCATCACGGTCTGGCTTCTTGATATCCTGAAGGAAGATTCGGCCACCCCGTTGGTTCTGCAGCTTCATCAGCATGTTCCCTCTCCTCACGAGATTGGGGAAGAAAGTATTTGGCAAAGTTCTTCAAAGCCACATCATCGCGGTCCAAATAGTGTGACACGGACAGGTGGACGCAGGAGGCGTAGAGCTCCAGGTCGATCTGGCGGCTGATGGCGGTCTCCGGGCCCTGGTGGTAGTGCTGGCGCACCTGGGAGAGGGACAAGGTCGTCATGGCGCGTGGCCGAGGAGAGGCGGCGGGGGCCTTGGGGCGGCCGGAGCGGCGGGTGAGCGCTGCTTCCGTCCCAGCACTGTTGAAGTAGGAAACCGCGGTGACTCTCCGCAAGGACTGTCTTGAGCTTTTGTTTTAATAGCTTAGGTGCTATTGGTATTTAGTTGGTTACCCTTCCAAATCCACTTTTAGCCTCATGCTCTTAAATAATGCACTTTTTGTATATGCACTGGATTTTACCACTCTGGTAGGAGATTTAGTGTATTTCGGAAGCTACCCCAGGGGAAATAGCATTGAGAATCATGTTACTTGATTCTAAAAGTCAAAGCTATCTGGGAAACAGAAAAAACCCCAAACATATAATTTGTTAAAGAAAATCGATCGGGCTTCCCTGGTGGTGCAGTGGTTAAGAATCGCCTGCCAATGCAGGGGACTTGGGTTCGAGCCCTGGTCCGGGAAGATCCCACATGCCGCGGAGCAACTAAACATGTGCGCTGCAACTATTAAACCTGTGCTCTAGAGCCCGTGAGCCACAACTACTGAGCTTGTGCGCCACGACTACTGAAGCCCGCGGGCCTAGAGCCCGCGCTGCACAGCAAAAGAAGCCACCGCAATGAGAAGCCCGTGCACCGCAACGAAGAGTAACCCCCTCTGGCCTCAACTTGAGAAGGACCCCCGCGCAGCAACGAAGGCCCAATGCAGCCAAAGTAAATAGAATTTTTTTAAAAATCCATCCATTTCAATAAACATACATTTAAAACATCCTGTCTACCTCAAAGTAATATCCACATTACGCATTCCTAAAGAACCTGTTGTTGGTTTCCAGCAACCTGTTGAGTAGTAGGTAGTTGAAAATGGAGCTGAGAACAAATGAAAAACTTTTGTTTTTATACTAAGCGTAAGCCTTCAGCTTGTTACTTCTATCATTGAGAATGTATATATATATATATATATATATATATATATATATATATATATATATTTAAAGAATGTAGTTTGCTTTTGGATATTCCCCCACCCCTCTGGACCGCCACCATTCAACTGTTTCAGTAGACCAACTTTTTCAGGGGCCTTTCTTAATTCACTCGTTGAGAATTTGTTGAAACCACTAATACCACACCACCTAACACTGTAAGTAGGCTCCCCACAGTTCATTGACATATGATACCAGCTTGTGTTTTTGTGAGGTTAATTAAGTAACAAGAGTGAGACTTTGATGGAGGCCAGGAGCCCATCACAATCACATTACATTCACTACCTGTGGTATTAGTTATTTATTGCCACTATAGTGTGACACAGCAGCCATAAAACCTCGTAATCATTTATGTAGCTCATGGGATGTGAGGTTCAGCTGATCTGGGCAGGACTCTTCTGATCCCAACTGGACTTGCTCACATGTCTGGAGTTGACCGGCTGTTGGGATGGCTAGACTCAGATGACTGGCACCTAGGCGGGGTTCTTTCATCCACTAGCAACCCAACTAACTGGGTGTGTTTTTGTGCAATGACAGACTTGTGGGACTGCAGATGGGCTTTGCTGAGAACTGGTGCATCATCACTTCTACTGAATTCTGTTGGTCAAAGCAAGTTATAAGGCTAGGAATGGGGAGTAGATTCCACCTCTTTTGTGAGACAGACTGCGGAGTCACAGGACAAAGGGTGTAGCTAAGGGGAGAAGCCGTCAGGTTTCACCTTATAAACTTAGAGAGAGGCAAAGCAGAGGACATGGGCCAGAATACTAACATGTCCATTTCCTTGGGCATGATGTCCACTGCCTCAATGGAATGGGAAGAAAGCAGCCTTTTTACGAGGCCTTCTTTTAAAACAAAGATCAAGAAGGTCAGCCCCTCCTCCCCAGGCTATCAATCCAATTTCAGAAGGAAACACAAGTAGGAAAACTTAATATGTCTTTGCCCCAAACCCTAGGAGAAGCAGAAGACCTCCTGATAGAAAAGGACTGGTACTAAAATTAGAAAAAAATTAGAAAAAATAAAACAATTATTAAAATAAAACAAAAATTAGAAAAAACAAAGAATAAAGAAAGAAAAAAGCATAGGTGAGAAATACAATAAAAGGGATATTATTATAAACTGCTCAGAAGTTTTGTTTAAATTGTTAGCTGGAAGAATACACAATACACAGGAGGTTCTTCACATTGACCAAATGAGTAGATACATGTGATATCATACCCTGGCAAGCATTTGTCTAGAAACACGCAATTTATTTGCACTTTGTTTAAACTTACCAACTTGGCACTAATCTTGCATTTTGAAGGCATTCCGGTTGGTGACATAGTTTTCATAATTTGGGAATATTTGCAGTGTATGCTTGGGTTCAGCTATTCCTTTACAGATAGCTTATTTTTTTGGTACTGTTTTGAATTTTGTACGTGAGTAATTAGAAAAAGTTAATTGACAATTTGCCCACATCTTGCTTTGTTGTCAGTCCAGAAACCACAAATGTTGAATTTGTAATTAAATGAGAAGAGGTCCCAGGCTGCCATGGGATGTAATTACAATTCGTTCCTGATAATACTTTCTTAAGAAACATTTTTTTGAAAGTATTAAAATACTGATTTTTAACTTTTTACTTCGAATCAATTTTTTTCTTTTAATTTAGATAAAGTAAAATAAAATGACATTATAAAACTGTTGAAAAGAATTTAGCCATTCTAGCATAAATCTGACCCCAGTGAGCCTTTCAAAATCTAGAATAGTCTTGTTCATTACACTCCACGAATCTCATGAGCCATGTTTACCCCTTAGCAAACTAAGGACAGCTATTTATGCTGCTTCGGATGTCTGCGAGGGCAGTTTCAAAAGCTCAGCCCTTCCCCACATAATCCTCATGTATCCTGTTCTCTCCCCACTCCCACCCCGACCATGCAGGTTAATATTGGTAATGATGTCCAATATAAGAGGCTGCTTAGTACAAAACAAAACGCATGCTGGGTGCTATGTCCCCAAAATGTCATTAATGAAATGATAAAATTTTTTAAAGTAAAGAGGAATCTTGTGATTAACTGGAGGATGTTAACCACACATCAAAATTCTGCCTTGACTTGAAATTTAGTGGCTATAACTGAATTGGAAACAAAATATCCAAGTGGCAGGCAAGGTATTGTTCAAGTTGCAGAAAACAGAGTTAATCTGTAATCTAATGGTTCAGCCCAATGATAAGCAAGAGGGTATGATAGTAGTAATGGGAGCTGGAAGGAAGATTAGCAGGTCCTTATAAGAGCTTGTAGGGCTTCCCTGGTGGCGCAGTGGTTAAGAATCTGCCTGCCAATGCAGGAGACACGGGTTCGAGCCCCGGTCCGGGAAGATCCCACATGCTGCAGAGCAACAAATCCCGTGCGCCACAAATACTGAGCCTGTGCTCTAGAGCCCGCAAGCCACAACTACTGAGCCCACGTGCCTCAAGTACTGAAGCCCGTGCTCCTAGAGCCCATGCTCTGCAACAAGAGAAGCCACAGCAATAAGCCCGCGTACCGCAACAAAGAGTAGCCGCCGCTCGCCGCAACTAGAGAAAAGCCCAAGCGCAGTAACGAAGACCCAATGCAGCCAAAAATAAATAAATAAATAAATTTATAAACAAACGAACTTGTAGTGCACTCTAGATCCCCACAGGATGTGTATCCAAATATAGGGATACAGCTCAAGGAAAACAATGTGAGAATTAACCACCACCTATAGAACCATATCCCAATAATTTCACTGTGATGTTTCAATGTGCTTGTTTGTGATGTCAGAATACAAAGAAGACATCATGATGATCACTAAAAATGCAATGGATGTAGCAGGATTTTGCCACTAAAAGGATTCCCTGACTAAATAATTCTGAGAAACAGTGCATGCTCTAAGGCCCTTTGGAGATTCTCAATGCACATGAACATAATAAAAGCTTTGAGAAATCCTGAAGTAAAGAAACCTACCTGTGTATCACTCTGCATTTCTAAAGCATTTAGCAACAGAACTCTTTTGCCACTTACCTGTAAACATTCTGTAATGTACACTTGAGGTGCTGAATTAGTCATTGGTTTTAATCTTGCAAATATATATAGGTGGTGAGCCCATGAAGTCTAGAAAAGTGACAAGTGAAAAGTAAAACAATTAGTATTAATTTAGGATTTTAAAACAGGGAGTAATCTTGTGTGACAGCCAATATATTTCTATCATTAAAGAGATATGCTAAAGCATGGGTAAGAGTCAAGACAGTTTGCCCTCTGTTCTCCATTCAGGAAACATTTATATTTCCAGAGGAAAGTAATTTCTATTTCTAAAATCCGTGTCTTCCTAAACAAGCCATGCATAGCAGGCATTACTAAACCAGGCATGTATTACAAAAACCACAGGATCTAGGAATGGCTGGGGTATCCAAAAATTGTTCCTGAGATCCCATTTTTTGTTTATTTCTTTGCTTAATTAATAATGGGAATTCCTGGTGTCTGCTAAAACTGACCCAAACATTATCCAATCATAATATGATTGCTGGGACTTCCCTGGTGGTCCAGTGGTTAAGACTCTGTGCTTCCATTGCAGGAGGCACGGGTTCAATCCCTGGTTGGGGAACTAAGATCCCACATGCCACGTGACCAAAAACAAAACAAACAAACAAAACAATATGATTGCCATGTTAAATGGAGCTATAAATACCATATATTTTCTCTCTTCCCAAAGCCCCTTTCTTTTGCAATCTGGCTCTTCTGCACGCAGGTAGAAACTCCGTCATATTTTCCTCCGGATCTATTCTTTTTTTTTTTTTTTTTTTGCGCTACGCGGGCCTCTCACTGCTGTGGCCTCTCCCTTTGCGGAGCACAGGCTCCGGACGCGCAGGCCCAGCGGCCATGGCTCACGGGCCCAGCCGCTCCGCGGCAAGTGGGATCCTCCCGGACCGGGGCACGAACCCGTGTCCCCTGCATCAGCAGGTGGCCTCCCAACCACTGTGCCACCAGGGAAGCCCTATTCATATTTTTTTAAGTAGCAAAACAATGTTCTAGATTGTCACAACCTGTTTGAATTATTCTCTAATCTATTTCTTCGGTGTTTTGAGACATGTACTGATTATTAAATTCATTTCCCACATACTATTGATAACAAACAAAGGAGTTGTAGATAGCAATTTTTGGAAATGAGCACTGTGAATGCGAATGTGAGTTGTCTGATACGATCTGTTGAAGAAAGAACTGAACAGTATGATGTGCATATACATGGGTTTTTCAGGAAGTTTCTGGAACAAGGAAGTTATAATAAAGTAATGATGATGAAGACAGAGGAATACCAAAGCTATGTTAGTGAGGACAATAGAATTCTCAATTCATGATATTGTAGACAAAGTTGAGTGAGTGTGTATGCTCTCTGTTCTCAGCTTCTTCAGCCTGAGCTGAAGGATAGACCATTAATATCTGGAAGCATGATCAAGCCACAACTTCACGTCAATTTATTACAATCAAGTATCATGTTTCTGGGGTGGTTTTTCAACTGCCATGAGTGTCAGGCTTTCCTGTTCTTTTTGTTGGAGACATTTGTTGGATCATTAAATGTGACAGCAGCTACACACAGTATGCAAAACTCTGGGGATCACAGATCTGAACACTGCAACGCAGACAAATCAGAGTTTGCATTCCACTTCTCAGGAGCCACAAGTACCCAAACTAAGCCAAGAGAATAAATACAATCACCCACTTGAAGAGTCTGCAGAATTAGCTATGGGGTTATTAGCAAAAGTCTTCAAATTCATAATTTCTTTGCATACTGGATCTCAGTAATATTTTAGATACCAGAGAGGTCTAGAGAGATGTAATTGCAACACCCTTTTTCTAAAGTAGCTCCTGTTCCTTTTAGAGGACCATATTACATGGCAGCTCTATTTTGAACCACCTGATATTTTCCTGTTTCAGTGTTAAGATATGTAGTATCAACAATCAAAACTAAGTCTTGATTTTCTAAACTAGTTTCTAGCCTATCTATTGAAGGGCCTAGGTAGTTTACAAAGGTTAGACAGTCATAAGTGCCTCCTTCTTAAAGATGATGGAAGAAGAGTAGTGGGATTCAAAGCATTACAATGATGTACAGAAATATGTGAGAGAGAAAAATATAGGATTTCCTAGAAGGTAAGTCTACTTGCAGAGAGGTACTTTTTGTTTTCAAAACAAAGAATGTGCAACATGAGGGACTGTCAAGTTTAAATGAGACCCTAAAGAACAAGTTAACCCAGAGAAAACCATAATTCAAAAAGATACATGCACCCCAATGTGCACTGCAGCACTATTTACAATAGCCAAGACATGGAAGCAGCCTAAGTGTCCATCAACAGAGGAATGGATAAAGAAGTTGTGGTACATATATATAATAGAATATTACTCCACCATAAAAGGAAAAAGGAACGAAATTTGGTCATTTGTAGAGACGTGGATGGACCTAGAGTCTGTCATACAGAGTGAAGTAAGTCAGAAAGAGAAAAACAAATATTGTATATTAACGCATATACGTGGAATCTAGAAAAATGGTACAGATGAACCTATTTGCAGGGCAGGAATAGAGATGCAGACGTAGAGAATGGACGTGTGGACACCGTGGGGGGAGGGGAGGTGGGGTGAATTGGGAGATTGAGATTGACATACACTACACTACCACGTGTAAAAGAGATAGCTAGTGGGAACCTGCTGTAGAGCACAGCCGTACAGTGACATGGAGACTGCGAAAAAGTAGGAACTGCAGTGCTAGTCAGATCCAGGAATTCTCTTATATGTCTCTCAACTAATGGCCTGATAAAGTTTTGAAAAGCCAAATCTGATAAGTGAAAGAAATTTACCTCCTTGGGATAAGTCATGTTCTAGGTTTGTTATCTACATGAAACCTAGTTTGTTACTTTGACAAAATTGTAACTTCTTGAAGACCTCGTGCCCTCTCTGAGCTAAAACAGTAAGCAGATAGATGGAATCAATCTTAGAGCTCACCCCATCTTTTTTTTTTTATGGATCTTTATTGGTATATAATTGCATCATAATACTCTGTTAGTTTCTGTTGTATGACAAAGTGAATCAGCCATATGCATACATATGGCCCCATATCCCCTCCCTCTTGAACCTCCCTCCCACCCTCCCTATCCCACCCCTCTAGGTCTTTGCAAAACACTGAGCTGATCTCCCTGTGCTATGCGGCTGCTTCCCACTAGCAATCTATTTTACATTTGGTGGTGTATATATGTCGATGCCACTCTCTCACTTCGCCCCAGCTTCCCCCTCCCCCTCCATGTCCTCAAGTCCATTCTCTATGTCTATGTCTTTATTCCTGCCCTGCCACTAGGTTCATCAGTACCATTTTCTTTTCTTAGATTCCATATATGTGCGTTAGCATATCGTATTTGTTTTTCTCTTTCTGACTTACTTCACTCTGTATGGCAGACTCTAGGTCCATCCACCTCACTACAAATAACTCAATTTTGTTTCTTTTTATGGCTGAGTAATATTCCATTGTATATATGTGCTACATCTTCTTTATCCATTCATCTGTCAATGGACATTTAGCTTGCTTCCATGTCCTTGCTATTGTACATAGTGCTGCAATGAACATTATGGTACATGTCTCTTTTTGAATTATGGTTTTCTCAGGGTGTATGCCCCATCTTAAGAACACAACAAAAGGTCATCCACATACTAGATAAGAATAGAATCACAGGAAGTTTAGATCCTTGAGGTTGTGGTTGAAAACTTATGAAGAATAGGAGGGTACTTCAATAACACTTTTGGCCATAGCAGTCCGAGTATATTTTTGATTTTTCCAGGAGAACATAAACAAGTATTGATTATTTTGACCTAAAGGACCACTAAAAGAAGCAGAACACAGATTTACTACTGTAGAATTTTAGCTTCAGGAGCCACCAAAAAGAAAATAATATTTGGCCTTGGTACTACAGGGAAGCAGGGAATAGCTATCCTCGTGTCCTGGACAAGTACGTACAGTTGTCACTGGGTAATCCTGTGGGACCTCGTGGATACCAAAATCCAGGGATGCTCAAGTGTCTTACACAAAATGGTATAGTGCTTGCAAATACTATATTCCTGTATACTTTAAATCATCTTTAGATTATGACAATACTTAACGCAATGTAAATGCTGTATAAATAGTTGCCAGTACGTGATAAATTCAAGTTTCAGATTTTGGAGCTTTATGGACTTTTTTTTTTTTTTCAAAATATTTTTGACCAGGGCTAGGCGGAACCTTGGCTAGGCGGAACCCGCGCTTGGCGGAGCCGAGCTAGGCGGAACTGGCCTAGGCGGGACCCGTTTCGTTTCCGGTGGATCATTAACAGGAGCGATACCAGTGTTCTTCGGCGTGCTGCAAGGTAAGATGAGTCCTTTCTCTATTTTGGCTGTTGTTTGTAGTCCGTCTTTAACTCTCAGAGGCTGTTGTGAACATTTGAATTGACGGTTAGGTGGGGCAGTGTTAACCTTGATGGGCCCAGCCCCGGTAAGCTTACTAGAATATGTTGCCCACGAGAAGTCTGGCGCCTCTGAGATTTGCAATGTGAGCTTGGTTTAGGTATACTGACATTGGTAAGTCACTGTCCAGATTAGCTATGCCATTATGATGAATAGAAGGCCCTCAGGGACTTCAAGAAAGGAACTATTAGCATATTTAGTTTGGCAATTCAAGTTCCGCAGTGGTTCGGATCAGTCACCAGGTGTGTGATCATTAAGGAGGAAAACATGTTACTCGGTTAAAGACCCGAGGGTGATGGTTATGGCTGGGACACAAGGCGTGCCAGGATTGTTAGAGACACCCACCACTGAGTATTCTAATAGTTCTGTGCTGCGTTTTAATATACTCTAAAAGTTCACTCCAGAAGTGAGGTTGTATAACAGTGGTAGGATTTCAGGTGGATATTATATTACCTGTATCAATAAAAATTTTGCAAGTTTTCCCTTTAATATTTAGAGAAGTTTCTACTTGTAAGTTTAGAAGTAAAACAGGAAATTGGGTGCTCAGTTCCCCCTTGGAGCACCTTTACTGACTTTTCACTTCATTTTGTTCCTGTAGTTTCTTGGCTAACACAAGATAATTTTTTTTCCAATGCATTTTTGTTTACAGTAACTACTCATGAGTTCATCCGAAGACGGGCTTTTCCCATATAGAATGACTGAGGCAGAAGTATCTAGCTGGGTTTTTTTTTGTTTTCTGTAAAGGAATAAATGTATCCTGAGGCTTACTTACTCTGTTTCTGTTTCAAGCCTTTTTCAAAATATTCAGCAAGGTATTTGAGGCCTGGTAAAAGGCTATTTCCCATTCTAGTTTTTGCTTTCATATTAAATTCCCTCTTTGTAGCTTAAGACTGTTGATAAAAGGTGAGAAGAAAGCTGGGGTCACATCTGCCTCAGGATCTACTCCTAAATTCTGCTTAAATAGTAGAGAGCCTATCCTTGAAATATCAAATGAACTTATCCGTGCTTTGCTACAAGACTATATCATAGTCTATTCTATTTTCATAGGAAAGTCTGTGGGGATAGCCACCAAAAGACTGTGCTCAATATTTCAAGGTCTTCTAAACCTCTCTAGATCCCTTTTTAATTAGAACTCTATTCAGTTACCCTTGTGATCTTCCCATTCTGCCTTATTCTCTTAATTTTCTGCACCTGAGTTTCCGTAATGTATTAATTAATTGTTGTATATCTGGAAGCCCTGGATTATTGGTTTCTAAAGTTATCCTACATTTCTCTGCAAATTTGTTTCTATCTTATATAGACTTTGGAAACTATTTGACAGTGGCTTTCAACTCATAGTGAGACCTTAGCTTAAAACCAACCACAAGAGGTTTTTCCTGTTCTGAGGGCAGTTTAAAGAGTTAACTGAGCTTTGGGGGTTTCTGTCCATCTAGGCCGGAAGGGGAGAGTGCCAGAGAGCGAGCAGGAGTAGAGAGAAGTGAAGGTGTATAGTATGGTAGAAAAGAATCATAGGATAAAGACTAGTAGGTTCATTTTGTAATTTGAGGGAATCAAAAAGGGAGATAGTTTTATGTTTTTCACATTTGCTTTGGTGGAGAATTTTTTTTTTTTTTTTTGCGGTACGCAGGCCTCTCACTGTTGTGGCCTCTCCTGTTGCAGAGCACAGGCTCCGGACGCGCAGGCTCAGTGGCCATGGCTCACGGGCCCAGCCACTCTGTGGTATGTGGGATCCTCCCGGACCGGGGCACGAACCCGTGTCCTCTGCATCGGCAGGTGGACTCTTTAACCACTGCGCCACCAGGGAAACCCTGGTGGAGAATTTTTTTTTTTTTTAATTTATTTATTTATCTTTATTGAAGTATAATTGCTTTACAATAGTGTTAGTTTCTGCTTTATAACAAAGTGAATCAGTTATACGTATATCCCCATATCTCTTCCCTCTTGCGTCTCCCTCCCTCCCACCCTCCCTATCCCACCCCTCTAGGTGGTCACAAAGCACCGAGCCGATCTGCCTGTGCTATGAGGCTGCTTCCCACTAGCTATCTATTTTACGTTTGGTAGTGTATATATGCCCATGCCACTCTCTCACTTCACCCCAGCTTACCCTTCCCCCTTCCCATGTCCTCAAGTCCATTCTCTAGTAGGTCTGCGTCTTTATTCCCGTCTTTTTTTAACCTCTTAAATTTATTTTCATCCCCCTCTCCCACACACACATGCTCTCCCAAGGCTCCCAGAATCCATTTGGTCCCCATCCTTTCCCTCATTTTTTTTTTTTTTTAAACATCTTTATTGGGGTATAATTGCTTTACAATGGTGTGTTAGTTTCTGCTTTATAACAAAGTGAATCAGTTATACATATACATATGTTCCCATATGTCTTCCCTCTTGCGTCTCCCTCCCTCCCACTCTCCCTATCCCACCCCTCCAGGCTGTCACAAAGCACCGAGCTAATATCCCTGTGCCTTGCGGCTGCTTCCCCCTAGCTATCTACCTTACTACGTTTGTTAGTGTGTATATGTCCATGACTCTCTCTCGCCCTGTCAAAGCTCACCCCTCCCCCTCCCCATATCCTCAAGTCCGTTCTCCAGTAGGTCAGCGTCTTTATTCCTGTCTTACCCCTAGGTTCTTCATGACATTTTTTTTCCCCTTAAACTCCATATATATGTGTTAGCATACGGTATTTGTCTTTTTCTTTCTGACTTACTTCACTCTGTATGACAGACTCTAGGTCTATCCATCTCATTACAAATAGCTCAATTTCATTTCTTTTTAAGGCTGAGTAATATTCCATTGTATATATGTGCCACATTTTCTTTATCCATTCATCCGATGATGGGCGCTTAGGTTGTTTCCATCTCCGGGCTATTGTAAATAGAGCTGCAATGAACATTTTGGTACATGACTCTTTTTGAATTTTGGTTTTCTCAGGGTATATGCCCAGTAGTGGGATTGCTGGGTCATATGGTAATTCTATTTGTAGTTTTTTAAGGAACCTCCATACTGTTCTCCATAGTGGCTGAACCAATTCACATTCCCACCAGCAGTGCAAGAGTGTTCCCTTTTCTCCACACCCTCTCCAGCATTTATTGTTTCTAGATTTTTTGATGATGGCCATTCTGACTGGTGTGAGATGATATCTCATTGTAGTTTTGATTTGCATTTCTCTAATGATTAATGATGTTGAGCATTCTTTCATGTGTTTGTTGGCATTCTGTATATCTTCTTTGGAGAAATGTCTATTTAGGTCTTCTGCCCATTTTTGGATTGGGTTGTTTGTTTTTTTGTTATTGAGCTGCATGAGCTGCTTGTAAATTTTGGAGATTAATCCTTTGTCATTTGCTTCATTTGCAAATATTTTCTCCCATTCTGAGGGTTGTCTTTTGGTCTTGATTATGGTTTCCTTTGCTGTGCAAAAGCTTTGAAGTTTCATTAGGTCCCATTTGTTTATTTTTGTTTTTATTTCCATTACTCTAGGAGGTGGGTCAGAAAGGATCTTGCTGTGATTTA
This sequence comes from Monodon monoceros, assembly GCF_005190385.1. Taxonomy (NCBI): domain Eukaryota; kingdom Metazoa; phylum Chordata; class Mammalia; order Artiodactyla; family Monodontidae; genus Monodon; species Monodon monoceros. The sequence continues at coordinate 68,874,069 of NW_021703771.1, forward strand.
TGTCATAGAGTGTTCTGCCTATGTTTTCCTCTAAGAGTTTGATAGTTTCTGGCCTTACATTTAGGTCTTTAATCCATTTTGAGCTTATTTTTGTGTATGGTGTTAGGGAGTGATCTAATCTCATACTTTTACATGTACCTGTCCAGTTTTCCCAGCACCATTTATTGAAGAGGCTGTCCTTTCTCCACTGTACATTCCTGCCACCTTTATCAAAGATAAGGTGTCCATATGTGCGTGGGTTTATCTCTGGGCTTTCTATCCTGTTCCATTGATCTATCTTTCTGTTTTTGTGCCAGTACCATACTGTCTTGATTACTGTAGCTTTGTAGTATAGTCTGAAGTCGGGGAGTCTGATTCCTCCAGCTCCTTTTCTTGTTCTCAAGATTGCTTTGGCTCTTCGGGGTCTTTTGTGTTTCCATACAAATTGCGAAATTTTTTGTTCTAGTTCTGTGAAAAATGCCAGTGGTAGTTTGATAGGGATTGCATTGAATCTGTAGATTGCTTTGGGTAGTAGAGTCATTTTCACAATGTTGATTCTTCCCATCCAAGAACATGGTATATCTCTCCATCTATTTGTATCATCTTTAATTTCTTTCATCAGTGTCTTATAATTTTCTGCATACAGGTCTTTCGTCTCCTTAGGTAGGTTTATTCCTAGATATTTTATTCTTTTTGTTGCAATGGTAAATGGGAGTGTTTTCTTGATTTCACTTTCAGATTTTTCATCATTAGTATATAGGAATGCCAGAGATTTCTGTGCATTAACTTTGTATCCTGCTACTTTACCAAATTCATTGATTAGCTCTAGTAGTTTTCTGGTAGTATCTTTAGGATTCTCTATGTATAGTGTCATGTCATCTGCAAACAGTGACAGCTTTACTTCTTCTTTTCCGATTTGGATTCCTTTTATTTCCTTTTCTTCTCTGATTGCTGTGGCTAAAACTTCCAAAACTATGTTGAATAAGAGTGGTGAGAGTGGGCAACCTTGTCTTGTTCCTGATCTTAGTGGAAATGCTTTCAGTTTTTCACCATTGAGGATGATGTTTGCTGTGGGCTTGTCATATATGGCCTTTATTATGTTGAGGAAAGTTCCCTCTATGCCTACTTTCTGCAGGGTTTTTATCATAAATGGGTGTTGAATTTTGTCAAAAGCTTTCTCTGCATCTATTGAGATGATCATATGGTTTTTCTCCTTCAATTTGTTAATATGGTTTATCACATTGATACATTTGCGTATATTGAAGAATCCTTGCATTCCTGGAATAAACCCCACTTGATCATGGTGTATGATCCTTTTAATGTGCTGTTGGATTCTGTTTGCTAGTATTTTGTTGAGGATTTTTGCATCTATGTTCATCAGTGATATTGGCCTGTAGTTTTCTTTCTTTGTGACATCCTTGTCTGGTTTTGGTATCAAGGTGATGGTGGCCTCGTAGAAGGAATTTGGGAGTGTTCCTCCCTCTGCTATATTTTGGAAGAGTTTGAGAAGGATAGGTGTTAGCTATTCTCTAAACGTTTGATAGAATTCACCTGTGAAGCCATCTGGTCCTGGGCTTTTGTTTGTTGGAAGATTTTTAATCACAGTTTCAATTTCAGTGCTTGTGATTGGTCTGTTCATATTTTCTATTTCTTCCTGATTCAGTCTTGGCAGTTTGTGCATTTCTAAGAATTTGTCCATTTCTTCCAGATTGTCCATTTTATTGGCATAGAGTTGCTTGTAGTAATCTCTCATGATTTTTTTTATTTCTGCAGTGTCAGTTGTTACTTCTCCTTTTTCATTTCTAATTCTATTGATTTGAGTCTTCTCCCTTTTTTTCTTGATGAGTCTGGCTAGTGGTTTATCTATTTTGTTTATCTTCTCAAAGAACCAGCTTTTAGTTTTATTGATCTTTGCTATCGTTTCCTTCATTTCTTTTTCATTTATTTCTGATCTGATTGTTATGATTTCTTTCCTTCTGCTAGCTTTGGGGTTTTTTTGTTCTTCTTTCTCTAATTGCTTGAGGTGCAAGGTTAGGTTGTTTATTCGAGATGTTTCCTGCTTCTTGAGGTAGGATTGTATTGCTATAAACTTCCCCCTTAGAACTGCTTTTGCTGCATCCCATAGGTTTTGGGTCGTCGTGTCTCCATTGTCATTTGTTTCTAGGTATTTTTTTATTTCCTCTTTGATTTCTTCAGTGATCACTTCATTATTAAGTAGTGTATTGTTTAGCCTCCATGTGTTTGTATTTTTTACAGATCTTTTCCTGTAATTGATATCTAGTCTCATGGCGTTGTGGTCAGAAAAGACACTTGATACAATTTCAATTTTCTTAAATTTACCAAGGCTTGATTTGTGACCCAAGATATGATCTATCCTGGAGAATGTTCCATGAGCACTTGAGAAAAATGTGTATTCTGTTGTTTTTGGATGGAGTGTCCTATAAATATCAATTAAGTCCATCTTGTTTAATGTATCATTTAAAGCTTGTGTTTCCTTATTTATTTTCATTTTGGATGATCTGTCCATGGGTGAAAGTGGGGTGTTAAAGTCCCCTACTATGAATGTGTTACTGTCGATCTCCCCTTTTATGGCTGTTAGTATTTGCCTTATGTATTGAGGTGCTCCTATGTTGGGTGCATAAATATTTACAATTGTTATATCTTCTTCTTGGATCGATCCCTTGATCATTATATAGTGTCCTTCTTTGTCTCTTGTAATAGTCCTTATTTTAAAGTCTATTTTGTCTGATATGAGAATTGCTACTCCAGCTTTCTTTTGGTTTCCATTTGCATGGAATATCTTTTTCCATCCCTTTATTTTCAGTCTGTATGTGTCTCTAGGTCTGAAGTGGGTCTCTTGTAGACAGCATATATAAGGGTCTTGTTTTTGTATCCATTCAGCCAATCTGTGTCTTTTGGTGGGAGCATTTAGTCCATTTACATTTAAGGTAATTATCGATATGTATGTTCCTATTCCCATTTTCTATATTGTTTTGGGTTCGTTATTATAGGTCTTTTCCTTCTCTTGTGTTCCTCGTCTAGAGAAGTTCCTTTAGCATTTGTTGTAAAGCTGGTTTGGTGGTGCTGAACTCTCTCAGCTTTTGCTTGTCTGTAAAGGTTTTAATTTCTCCATCAAATCTGAATGAGATCCTTGCTGGGTAGAGTAGTCTTGGTTGCAGGTTTTTCTCCTTCATCACTTTCAGTATGTCCTGCCACTCCCTTCTGGCTTGTAGGGTTTCTGCTGAGAGATCAGCTGTTAACCTTATGGGGATTCCCTTGTGTGTTATTTGTTGTTTTTCCCTTGCTGCTTTTAATATGCTTTCTTTGTATTTAATTTTTGACAGTTTGATTAATATGTGTCTTGGCGTATTTCTCCTTGTATTTATCCTGTATGGAACTCTCTGTGCTTCCTGGACTTGATTAACTGTTTCCTTTCCCATATTAGGGAAGTTTTCAACTATAATCTCTTCAAATATTTTCTCGGTCCCTTTCTTTTTCTCTTCTTCTTCTGGAACCCCTATAATTCGAATGTTGGTGCGTTTAATGTCCCAGAGGTCTCTGAGACTGTCCTCAGTTCTTTTCATTCTTTTTTCTTTATTCTGCTCTGCAGTAGTTATTTCCACTATTTTATCTTCCAGGTCACTTATCTGTTCTTCTGCCTCAGTTATTCTGTTATTGATCCCATCTAGAGTACTTTTAATTTCATTTATTGCGTTGTTCATCGTTGCTTGTTTCATCTTTATTTCTTCTAGGTCCTTGTTAACTGTTTCTTGCATTTTGTCCATTCTACTTCCAAGATTTCGGATCATCCTTACTATCATTATTCTGAATTCTTTTTCAGGTAGACTGCCTATTTCCTCTTCATTCGTTAGGTCTGGTGGGTTTTTATCTTGCTCCTTCATCTGCTGTGTGTTTTTCTGTCTTCTCATTTTGCTTATCTTACTGTGTTTGGGGTCTCCTTTTTGCAGGCTGCATGTTCGTAGTTCCCGTTGTTTTTGATGTCTGTCTCCAGTGGCTAAGGTTGTTTCAGTGGGTTCTGTAGGCTTCCTGGTGGAGGGGACTAGTGCCTGTGTTGTGGTGGATGAGGCTGGATCTTGTCTCTTTAGTGGGCAGGTTCACGTCTGGTGGTGTGTTTTGGGGTGTCTGTGGCCTTATTATGATTTTAGGCAGCCTCTCTGCTAATGGGTGGGGTTGTGTTCCTGTTTTGCTAGTTGTTTGGCATAGGTTGTCTAGCACTGTGGATTGCTGGTCGTTGAGTGAAGTTGGGTGCTGGTGTTAAGATGGAGGTCACTGGGAGATTTCCGCCGTTTAATATTATGTGGAGCTGGGAGGTCTCTTGTTGACCAGTGTCCTGAAGTTGGCTCTCCTACCTCAGAGGCAGAGCCCTGACTCCTGGCTGGAGCACCAAGAGCGTTTCATCCACACGGCTCAGAATAAAAGGGAGAAAAAGTAGAGAGAATTAGTAGAAGTATGAGGAAAGAAAGAAGGAAAGGAGGAAAGGAAGGAAGGAAGAAAGAAGCAAAGAAGGAAAGACAGGAGGGAGGGAGGGAGGGAGGAAGGAAGGAAGGAGGGAAAGAAGGAAAAAAGACAGAAAGAAAGAAGATACAGTAAAAATAAAATAAAGTATAATATAGTTATTGAATTAAAAAATATTTAGAAAAAAAAAAAAAGGGACGGATAGAACCTTAGGACAAATGTTGGAAGCAAAGCTATACAGAGAAAATCTTACACAGAAGCATACACAACACCTTCACAAAAAGAGGTAAAGGGGGAAAAATCATAAATCTTGCTCTCAGAGACCACCTCCTCAATTTGGCGTGATTCGTTGTCTAAAGGAGGGAAGGAAGGAAAGAAAGAAAGAAAGAACGAAGGTAAAGTATAATAAAGTTATTACAAATAAAATTAATTATTGAGAAAAAAAATTTTTTTTAAAAACCATGGACGGATAGAGCCCTAGGACAAATGGTGTAAGCAAGAGTATACAGACAAGATCTCACACAGAAGCATACACGTACACATTCACAAAAAGAGGAAAAGGGAAAAAAATCATAGATCTCGCTCCTAAATTCCACCTCTTCAATTTGGGATCATTCCTTGTCTATTCAGGTATTCCATAGATGCAGGGTATATCAAGTTGATTGTGGAGCTTTAATCCGCTGCTTCTGAGGCTGCTGGGAGAGATTTCCCTTTCTCTTCTTTGTTCTCACAGCTCACAGGAGCTCAGCTTTGGATTTGGCCCTGCCTCTGCGTGTAGGTCGCTGGAGGGCGTCTGTTTTTTGCTCAGACAGGACAGGGTTAAAGGAGCCGCTGATTCGGGGGCTCTGGCTCACTCAGGCCGGGGGTGGGGGGCGGAAGGAGGGGCACTGCGTGCGGGGCGGGCCTGCGGCGTCAGAGGCGGCGTGACGTTGCGGCAGAGGCCGGCGTGACGTTGCACCAGCCTGAGGTCCGCCGTGCGTTCTCCCGGGGAAGTTGTCCCTGGTTCCCGGGAACCTGGCAGTGGCGGGCTGCACAGGCTCCGCGGAAGAGGGGTGTGGAGAGTGACCTGTGCTCGCACACAGGCCCCTTGGTGGCGGCAGGAGCAGCCCCAGCGTCTCCCGCCCGTCTCTGGGGTCCGCGCTTTCAGCCGCGGCTCACGCCCGTCTCTGGGGTTTGCGCTTTTAGCCGCGGCTTGCTCCCGTCTCTGGGGTTCGCGCTTTTAGCCGCAGCTCGCGCCCGTCTCTGGAGTTCCTTTAAGCAGCGCTCTTAAACCCCTCTCCTCGCGCACCAGGAAACAAAGAGGGAAGAAAAAGTCTCTTGCCTCTTCGGCAGGTGCAGGCTTTTCCCCGAACTCCCTCCCGGCTAGTCGTGGTGCACTAACCCCTTCAGGCTATGTTCAAGCCGCCAACCCCAGTCCTCTCCCTGCACTCAGTCCAAAACCGAAACCCGAGCCCCAGCTCGCAGCCCCGCCCGCCCCGGCGGGTGAGCAGACAAGGCTCTCGGGCTGGTGAGTGCCGGTCGGCACCGATCCTCTGTGCGGGAATCTCCCCGCTTTGCCCTCCGCACCCCTGTTGCTGCGCTCTCCTCTGCGGTACCGAAGCTCCCCCCTCCACCTCCCGCAGTCTCCGCCCGCGGAGGGGCTTCCTAGTGTGTGGAAACTTTTCCTCCTTCACAGCTCCCTCCCACTGGTGCAGGTTCCGTCCTTATTCTTTTGTCTCTGTTTTTTCTTTTTTTCTTTTGCCCTACCCAGGTACGTGGGGAGTTTCTTGCCTTTTGGGAGGTCTGAGGTCTTCTGCCAGCGTTCAGTAGGTGTTCTGTAGGAGCTGTTCCACGTGTAGATGTATTTCTGGTGTATCCGTGGGGAGGAAGGCGATCTCCGCGTCTTACTCTTCCGCCATCTTCCCAACTCCCCCTGCCATCTTCCCAACTCCCCCCGCCATCTTCCCAACTCCCCCGAGAATTTTTTTAAGGAAACAACTTTGGATCTGAATTTCTTTTAACCACTTCCTTATGCTAATCAAAATTTGCAAAAATTGGATATTTGAAATTTTATTCCCTTTTTGGTTTGAAGGTGACTCTCAAATGAACGTTTTCGATTATATCAGAAAGTTTCCCCGGAGTGATTACTGTAATTCTAAATTATCCTTGGTGAATTATGTCATTTTGAAAGCTAAGCTCATGATTTGCAGTTGTAGTGGTAAAAATATGGAACTAGATAACTGACCCAGAGGGAATGCAGTTATATATATGGATGGAGATAAACCTATAGGAGTCTGGGAACAGTTAGAGAGGGTGGTTTGTGAACCTCATGATTCTAGCCCCACAGCCTAATGGCCAGGCCATCTCTGATTAATCACAGAGGATGGAAGAGCTTGGAGAAATCTTTCCCAAACTGGACTCCCATGGGCAAAACAAATGAAGACTGAGGAAAGTCCTCCTAGATTTGGTAAGGGACCAGGACAGTTTGTTCAAAGGATGAGTTCTGGTAAGAAACCACTGAACTTCTCAGTTTCTTAGGGCCAGTTTGATGAAGGGAGTTATTGGGACCTCTGTTCCTCCTTTTTTTTTTTAACGTCTTTATTGGAGTATAATTGCTTTACAATCGTGTTAGTTTCTGCTTTATAGCAAAGTGAATCAGTTATACATATACATATGTTCCCATATCTCTTCCCTCTTGCGTCGACCTCCCTCCCACCCTCCCTATCCCACCCCTCTAGGTGATCACAAAGCACCGAGCTGATCTCCCTGTGCTATGTGGCTGCTTCCCACTAGCTCTCTATTTTACGTTTGGTAGTGTATATATGTCCATGCCACTCTCTCACTTTGTCACAGCTTACCCTTCCCCCTCCCCATATCCTCAAGTCCATTCTCTAGTAGGTCTGTGTCTTTATTCCTCTCTTACCCCTAGGTTCTTCATGACATTTTTTTTCTCTTAAATGGATAAAGAAGATGTGGCACATATATACAATGGAATATTACTCAGCCATAAAAAGAAATGAAATTGAGCTGTTTGTAATGAGGTGGATGGACCTAGAGTCTGTCATACAGAGTGAAGTAAGTCAGAAAGAGAAAGACAAATACCGTATGTTCCTCCTTTTCTCTATGAACTTTCCTCTTATAGATGTACAACCAAAATGACAAGGACAGATAGAAACAAGTAGTTGTAATAAGGCAGTTTGCACCAAAAATATATATATATTTTTCAAATATAAGCAGACAATAAAGAATTCCTAAAATGGGTTCCTTTTTCCTAGAAGTTAATCTCAGCATTTTTGAAGCTCACCAGCAGAGTTTTTTGACTGAGTAGTTTTGGGGGTGGGGCAGGGTTAAGAATGTGCATTTCTAACAAGTTTCCCTGGCAGGAGGGCAAGGGGACTCAGAGTAGCAGTGCCCTAGTCAAGGGTCTTGGGCTACTACAGTAAGGAGATCTAGAATGGTTGTTGATAGGAACTCCAACACTGTCAAACACTGGCTCCCTGGAAAAAAACAAACAAACAAACACTAAAATAACCTATTGATAAGACAAAGCTGAGTCTATTTTTACTATGGTGAAAGAGAGCACTGCTTAATAGAGTCTTGGATGGGGATATTATGAGCGTTTGGAGTCAGGTTTAAGGTAGATCTTTTAATACAGGTGTTTGATTAGGTTTGGATAAGTATCAATATCATGATATAATAGTTGAGGATTTGTAGACCCAACAAGGAAAGGATTTTAAGGCAGGGGTTTTAAAGAGCTGTGAGGAGTAAACAGATGTTTGATGCTATTTATTGAAGAGTTGGACAGTTTGATATTCATTTAAATGGTGTTTGGGAAGTTCCTGGAGTAAACAATGAAGTTATTTGCAACTTTTATCTTCCTGGGCAAGAGATTCTTGGAATAGCAAAACCATGTTGATAAAGACAGTGAAATGCTAAAGTTATGTTAGTGAAGACAACCTAACAGTAAAATAACATTAACAGAAACAGCTGTGCAGGCATAGATTATGTAGATATATTTTCATACTTCTCAGAATATTGCATATACACAAAATGTCAGTACCCCAATTGCATATGCAATGGTCATATTATTGATAAAAATGGACTGCAAACTTAGCAATATCAATATTAAAATCAACCAGTGAGCATAGAGTTCATCGGGTTTAAGTAAACATCTTCATTCTATCTTTATCTTACACATCATACAAACATTTATTGAAAATTACGCTGTGATTTTTATATTTTGAGCCCAAGAAAGCCTCATGTTAAGGGAAAGAAACAGAATAGGTAATTTATTTTGCCAGGGGTGAGAGGTGGGGTGAGGGGTAGGAAGGGAAGTCTTATTTTACCAAATCAAACTAAAAACAAAATGCACAAATATGTTTGACTTACTTTTGGATATAAAAAATTTTAGTGAAGCAGGTAGGATATTTAAGAGAAGTCCCAGTAAACTTTAATTAAAGGAGAAAATGGTTGTCAAATTTATGGGAAAGAAAAGAGCTATTATTGATTAAGTGGACTCTTTAGACCAATATTAGATGATCTTTCTAAGCAATGTAATCAATAAATTTAGGCTTGCTTTCAGATAGTGGTTCTCCAGGTGTTGTCCCTGGACCATCAGCATCACTGTCCCTGGGAACTTGTTAGAACACAAATTCTTGGGCCCCACTTCAGACCTAGTGACTCAAAGCTCTGGGATTGGTCCTGGAAATCTTGTTTCAACAAGGCCTAATAATGATTCTGATACAGGTTCAAGTTTGACAGCCCCTACTGTAGGAGAGAGTCAGATTGCACTGAAACACAGATCACCACGTTTCTTCTGAACGTTTGGGGCCTCAAATATTACCTTGGAACTTCTTTAATAAAATCAACTGAGGCTGTGAGAGTTACATTAACAAATTATAACAAATATAGTAATATTAACAACTTATAGTTTATAGATGTTTTTAGAGCTCTCTGAGGGCCCATAGAGTTAGAAAATAATTGTTTTAATTTTATTAAAAAGTTAAAATCATGACTCTCATACAAAAATAAAATGAACACATTTCAAAAATTCTATGTAACTCACTAAATCAACAAGAGAACCAAAGATATTAAAACTATGCAGTTGAATATTTCAAACTGAAGCAAAAGCAACAAGGTTAAGACTAGGGATTTGTAGTTGAGAAATACGTGGGTACACAAATTTTTTTTTTTTTTTTTTTGCGTTACGCGGGCCTCTCACTGTTGTGGCCTCTCCCGTTGCGGAGCACAGGCTCCGGACGCGCAGGCTCAGTGGCCGTGGCTCACGGGCCCAGCCGCTCCGCGGCATGTGGGATCTTCCCGGACCGGGGCACGTACCTGTGTCCCCTGCATCGGCAGGCGGACTCTCAAGCACTGAGCCACCAGGGAAGCCCCTCCGCTTGTCTTTTTATATTTTATTTCTATTCTTTTCAGTACCTACCCACTGGCTCTCTTCCTTATTTCCCTATCCAGATTCTATTCAGAGACACTTTGTGTGGCCTGCCCGGCAGAACCTTTTGCTCTTGACAGCTGTCCTGGGCATGCCTAGCCTACAACCAGGTTGCTCTTAGGCTGGCTCTATCTTTGGTTCCATCACCAGAGATCTTGAGACAGAGCAGGAATATTGCCATATTCAGTGTAGTCATCGCACCTTTCTCTTTTAAACTCCAAGAGCAGGTCTGTATTTAAATTTTCTTAAATGTGGTAACACCAAAAGAGAAAAGGATGTTATGGTCCAAATAAAAGTCGAATGTCATAATCTTTTTTTTTTTCTTTCAATCCTTACAACTACCTGGAAGTTTGCTATTATTTTAATTTATTTATTAACATCTATTTTTTTAACATCTTTATTGGAATATAATTGCTTTACAATGGTGGGTTATTTTCTGCTTTATAACAAAGTGAATCAGCTATACATATATAGCTGATATATAACCCTATAACCCCATATCCCTTCCCTCTTGCCTCTCCCTCCCACCCTCCCTATCCCACCCCTCTAGGTGGTCACAAAGCACGGAGCTGATCTCCCTGTGCTATGTGGCTGCTTCCCACTAGCTATCTGTTTTACATTTGGTAGTGTATATATGTCCATGCCACTCTCTCACTTCGTCCCAGCTTACCCTTCCCCCTCCCCGTTTCCTCAAGTCCATTCTCTATGTCTGCATCTTTATTCCTGTCCTGCCCCTAGGTTCTTCAGAACCTTTTTTTTTTTTCTTACATTCCATATATATGTGTTAGCATACGGTATTTGTTTTTCTCTTTCTGACTTACTTCACTCTGTATGACAGACTCTAGGTCCATCCACCTCAATACAAATAACTCAATTTCGTTTCTTTTTATGGATGAGTAATATTGCATTGTATATATGTGCCACATCTTCTTTATCCATTCATCTGTCGATGGACACTTAGGTTGCTTCCATGTCCTGGCTATTGTAAATAGAGCTGCAATGAACATTGTGGTACATGACTCTTTTTGAATTACGGTTTTCTCAGGGTATATGCCCAGTAGTGGGATTGCTGGGTCATATGGTAGTTCTATTTGTAGTTTTTTAAGGACTCTCCATTACTGTTCTCTATAGTGGCTGTCTCAATTTACATTCCCACCAACAGTGCAAGAGGGTTCCCTTTTCTCCACACCCTCTCCAGCATTTATTGTTTGCAGATTTTTTCTTTTTTTAAAAAATAAATTTATTTATTTATTTATTTTTGGCTGTGTTGGGTCTTTGCTGCTGCACGTGGGCTTTAGTTGCGGTGAGCGGGGGCTACCCTTCGTTGCAGTGTGTGGGCTTCTCATTGCAGTGGTTTCTCATTGCGGAGCACAGGCTTTAGGCGCGTGGGCTTCAGTAGTTGCGGCACGTGGGCTTAGTAGTTGTGGCTCACGGGCTTAGTTGCTCCGTGGCATATGGGATCTTCCCGGACCAGGGATTGAACCCATGTCCCCTGCATTGGCAGACAGATTCTCAACCACTGCACCACCAGGGAAGCCCCATATTGTTTGTGGATTTTTTGATGATGGCCATTCTGACTGGTGTGAGGTGATACCTCATTGTAGTTTTGATTTGCATTTCTCTAATGATTAGTGATGTTGAGCATCCTTTCATGTGTTTGTTGGTAGTCTGTATATCTTCTTTGGAGAAATATCTATGTAGGTCTTCTGCCCATTTTTGGATTGGGTTATTTGTTTTTTTGATATTGAGCTGCATGAGCTGCTTGTAAATTTTGGAGATTAATTCTTTGTCAGTTGCGTCATTTGCAAATATTTTCTCCCATTCTGAGGGTTGTCTTTTCGTCTTGTTTATGGTTTCCTCAAAAGCTTTTAAGTTTCATTAGGTCCTATTTGTTTATTTTTGTTTTTATTTCCATTTCTCTAGCAGGGGGGTCAAAAAGGATCTTGCTGTGATTTATGCCATAGAGTGTCCTGCCTATGTTTTCCTCTAAGAATTTTATAGTGTCTGGCCTTACATTTAGGTCTTTAATCCATTTTGAGTTTATTTTTTTGTATGGTATTAGGAAGTGTTCTAATTTCATTCTTTTACATGTAGCTGTCCAGTTTTCCCAACACCACTTACTGAAGAGGCTGTCTTTTTTCCATTGTATATTCTTGCCTCCTTTGTCAAAGATAAGGTGACCGTATGTGTGTGGGTTTGTCTCTGGGATTTCTATCCTATTCCACTGATCTATATTTCTGTTTTTGTGCCAGTACCATATTTTCTTAATTACTATAGCTTTGTAGTATAGTCTGAAGTCAGGGAGCCTGATTCCTCCAGCTCCATTTTTCTTTCTCAAGATTGCTTTGGCTATTCGGGGTCTTTTGTGTTTCCATACAAATTGTGAAATTTTTTGTCCTAGTTCTGTGAAAAATGCTATTGTTAGTTTGATAGGGATTGCATTGAATCTGTAGATTGCTTTGAGTAGTATAGTCATTTTCACAGGGTTGATTATTCCAATCCAAGAACATGGTATATCTCTCCATCTGTTTGTATCATCTTTAATTTCTTTCATCAGTGTCTTATAGTTTTCTGCATACAGGTCTTTTGTCTCCTTAGGTAGGTTTATTCCTAGGTATTTTATTCTTTTTGTTGCAGTGGTAAATGGGAACGTTTTCTTAGTTTCTCGTTCAGATTTTTCATCATTAGTGTATAAGAATGCACGAGATTTCTGTGCATTAAGTTTGTATCATGCTACTTTACCAAATTCATTGATTAGCTCTGGAAGTTTTTGGTAGCATTTTTAGGATTCTCTTTGTATAGTATCATGTCATCTGCAAACAGTGACTCTTTACTTCTTCTTTTCTGATTTGGATTGCTTTTATTTCTTTTTCTTCTCTGACTGCTGTGGCTAAAACTTCCAAAACTATGTTGAATAATAGTGGTGAGAGTGGACAACCGTGTCTTGTTCCTGATCTTAGAGGAAATGGTTTCAGTTTTTCACCATTGAGAATGATGTTTGCGGTGGGTTTGTCATATATGGCCTTTATTATGTTGAGTTAAGTTCCCTCTGTGCCTGCTTTCTGGAGGGCTTTTATCATAAATCGGTGTTGAATTTTGTCGAAAGCTTTTTCTGCATCTATTGAAATGATCATATGGTTTTTCTCCTTCCATTTGTTAATATGGTTTATCACATTGATTGATTTGTGTATATTGAAGAATCCTTGCATTCCTGGGATAAACCCCACTTGATCCTGGTGTATGATCCTTTTTATGTGCTGTTGGATTCTGTTTGCTAGTATTTTGTTGAGGATTTTTGCATCAATGTTCATCAGTGATATTGGCCTGTATTTTTCTTTGTGACATCTTTATCTGGTTGTGGTATCGGGTTGATGGTGGCCTCCTAGAATGAGTTTGGGAGTGTTCCTCCCTCTGCTATATTTTGGAAGAGTTTGAGAAGGATAGGTATTAGCTCTTCTCTAAATGTTTGACAGAATTCGCCTGTGAAGCCATCTGGTCCTGGGCTTTTGTTTCTTGGACGATTTTTAATCCCAGTCTCAGTTTCAGTGCTTGTGATTGGTCTATTTATATTTTCTATTTCTTCCTGGTTCAGTCTCAGAAGGTTGTGCATTTCTAAGAATTTGTCCATTTCTTCCAGGTTGTCCATGTTATTGACATAGAGTTGCTTGTAGTAATCTCTCATGATTTTTTTTATTTCTGCAGTGTCAGTTGTTACTTCTCCTTTTTCATTTCTAATTCTGTTGATTTGAATCTTCTCCCTTTTTTTCTTGATGAGTCTGGCTAAATGGTTTATCAATTTTGCTTATCTTCTCAAAGAACCAGCTTTTAGTTTTACTGATCTTTGCTATTGTGTCCTTCATTTCTTTTTCATTTATTTCTGATCTAATCTTTATGATTTCTTTCCTTCTGCTAACTGGGGGTCTTTTGTTCTTCTTTCTCTAATTGCTTTAGGTGTAAGGTCAGGTTGTTTATTTGAGATGTTTCTTGTTTCTTGAGGTAGGATTGTATTGCTATAAACTTCCATCTTAGAACCACTTCTGCTGTGTCCCAAAAGTTTTTTGATCGTCGTGTTTTCATTGTCTTTTGTTTCTAGGTATTTTTTGATTTCCTCTTTGATTTCTTCAGTGATCTCTTGGTTATTTAGTAGTGTATTGTGTAGCCTCCATGTGTTTGTATTTTTTTTCCTGAAATTGATATCTAGTCTCATAGCATTGTGGTTGGAAAAAATACTTGATACGATTTCAGTTTTCTTAAATTTACCAAGGCTTGATTTGTGACCCATGATATGATCTATCCTGGAGAATGTTCCATGAGCACTTGAGAAAAAAGTGTATTCTGTTGTTTTTGGATGGAATGTCCTATAAATATCAATTAAGTCCATGTTGTTTAATGTATCATTTAAAGCTTGTGTTTCCTTATTTATTATCATTTTGGATGATCTGTCCATGGGTGAAAGTGGGGTGTTAAAGTCCCCTACTATGATTGTGTTACTGTCAGCTTTCCCTTTTATGGCTGTTAGCATTTGCCTTATGTATTGAGGTGCTCCTATGTTGGGTGATAAATATTTACACAGTTGTTATATCTTCTTCTTGGATTGATCCCTTGATCATTATGTAGTGTCATTCTTTGTCTGTTATAGTAGTCTTTATTTTAAAGTCTATTTTGTCTGATATGAGAATTGCTACTCCAGCTTTCTTTTGATTTCTGTTTGCATGGAATATCTTTTTCCATCCCTTCACTTTGTGTCTGTATGTGTCCCTAGGTCTGAAGTGGGTCTCTTATAGACAGAATGTGTACAGGTCTTGTTTTTGTATCCCTTCAGCCAGTCTGTGTCTTGTGGTTGGAGCATTTAATCCATTTACATTTAAGTTAATTATCAATATATATGTTCCTATTGCCATTTTCTTAATTGTTTTGGGTTTGTTATTGTAGGTCTTTTCCTTCTCTTGTGTTTCCTGCCTAGAGAAGTTCCTTTAGCATTTGTTGTAAAGCTGGTTTGGTGGTGCTGAATTCTCTTACCTTTTGCTTCTCTGTAAATATTTTAATTTCTCCATCAAATCTGAATGAGATCCTTGCTGGGTAGAGTAATCTTGGTTGTAGGTTTTTGCCTTTCATCACTTTATGTCCTGCCACTCCGTTCTGGCTTGCAGAGTTTCTGCTGAAAGATCAGCTGTTAACCTTATGGGGATTCCCTTGTATGTTATTTGTTGCTTTTCCCTTGCTGCTTTTAATATTTTTTTCTTTGAATTTAATTTTTGATAGTTTGATTAATATGTGCCTTGGCGTTTTTCTCCTTAGATTTATCCTCTATGGGACTCTCTGCGCTTTCTGGACTTGATTGACTATTTCCTTTCCCATATTAGGAAAGCTTTCAACTATAATTCCTTCAAATATTTTTTCAGACACTTTCTTTTTCTCTTCTTCTTGGACCCCTATAATTCGAATGTTGGTGCGTTTAATGTTGTCCCAGAGGTCTCTGAGACTGTCCTCAATTCTTTTAATTCTTTTTTCTTTATTCTGCTTTGTAGTAGTTATTTCCACTATTTTATCTTCCAGGTCACTTATCCGTTCTTCTGCCTCAGTTATTCTCCTATTGATTCCTTCTAGAGAATTTTTAATTTCATTTATTGTGTTGTTCATCATTTGTTTGCTCTTTAGTTCTTCTAGGTCCTTGTTAAAGATTTCTTGTATTTTGGATCATCTTTACTATCATTACTTTGAATTCTTTTTCAGGTAGACTATTTCCTCTTCATTTGTTAGGTCTGGTGGGTTTTTCTCTTGCTCCTTCATCTGTTGTGTGTTTCTCTGTCTTCTCATTTTGCTTAACTTACTGTGTTTTGGGTCTCCTTTTTGCAGGCTGCAGGTTCGAAGTGCCCGTTGTTTTTGGTGTCTGCCCCCAGTGGCTAAGTTTGGTTCAGTGGGTTGTGTAAGCTTCCTGGTAGAGGGGACTGGTGCCTGTGTTATGGTTGATGAGGCTGAATCTTGTCTTTCTGGTGGGCAGGACTGTGTCCGATGGTGTGTTTTGGTGTGACTGTGACCTTATTATGATTTTAGGCAGCCTCTCTGCTAATGGGTGGGGTTGTGTTCCTGTCTTGCTAGTTGTTTGGCATAAGGTATCCAGCACTGTAACTTGCTGTTCGTTGAGTGGAGCTGGATCTTAGCATTGAGATGGAGATCTCTGGGAGAGCTTTCGCTGTTTGGTACTACATGGAGCCGGGACGTCTCTGGTGGACCAACGTCCTGAAATCGCCTCTCCCACCTCAGAGGCACAGGCTGGAGCACCAAGACCCTGTCGGTCACACAGCTCAGAAGAAAAGGGAAGAAAAGAAAGAAAGAAAGAAAGAAAAATAAAATAAAATAAAATAAAATAAAGTTATTAAAATAAAATAAAATATTACTAAAAATGAAAAAATTAAAAAGCCATAAAAAAGAGAAAGAAAGAAGAGAGCAACCAAATCAACAAACAAATCCACCAGTGATAACAAGTGCTAAAACCTACACTAAACAAAAAAACAAAAGAACAGACTGGTAGAACCCTAGGACAAATGGTAAAAGCAAAGCTATACAGACAAAATCACAGGAAGAAGCATACACATACACACTCACGAAAAGAGAAAATGGAAAAAAAAATATATATCTATATACATAAAAAAAAGGAACAGAGCAACCAAATCAATAAGCAGATCTACCAATGATAATAAACTTTAAATACTAAACTAAGATAAACATAAAACCAGAAACAAATTAGATGCAGAAAGCAAACCCCAAGTCTACAGTTGCTCCCAGAGTCCACTGCCTCAAATTTGGGATGACTTGTTGTCTATTCAGGTATTCCAGAGAAGCAGGGTACATCAGGTTGACTGGGGAGATTTAATCCGCTGCTCCTGAGGCTGCTGGGAGAGATTTCCCTTTCTCTTCTTTGTTCTCACAGCTCCCGGGGCTCAGCTTCTGATTTGACCCCGCCTCTGCGTGTAGGTCACCTGAGGGCGTCTGTTCTTAGCCCAGAGAGGAGGGGGTAATAGCAGCTGATTAGGGGGCTCTGGCTCACTCAGGCCAGGGGGAGGAGGGGTACAGAATGCAGGGTGAGCCTGCGGCGGCAGAGGCCAGCGTGACGTTGCAACAGCCTGAGGCATGCCGTGTGCTCTCCCAGGGAAATTGTCCCTGGATCACGGGACCGCGGCAGTGGCGGGCTGCAAAGGCTCCCAGGAGGGGCGGTGTGGAGAGTGACCTGTGCTGGCACACAGGCTTCTTGGTGGCTGCAGCAGCAGCCTTAGCGTCTCATTCCCGTCTCTGGGGTCCGCGCTGATAGCTGCGGCTCGCGCCCATCTCTGGAGGTCGTTTAGGTAGTGCTCTGAATCCCCTCTCCTTGTGCACCCTGAAACAATGGTCTCCTCCTCTTAAGCAGGTCCAGACCTTTTCCCAGACTTCCTCCTGGCTAGCTGTGGCGCGCTAGCCCCCTTCAGGCTGTGTTCACGCAGCCAACTCCAGTTCTCTCCCTTGGATCTGACCTCCGAAGCCTGAGCCTCAGCTCCCAGCCTCCACCCACCCCGACGGGTGAGGAGACAAGCCTCTCGGGCTGGTGAGTGCTGGTGGGCACTGATCCTCTGTGCGGGAGTCTCTCCGCTTTGCCCTCTGCAGCCCAGTTGCTGCGCTCTCCTCCGTGGCTCCGAAGAGTCTGCAGCAAGAGAGATTACAGATGATAAGGTGCCATGATAGTATGTGAAAATCACTTAGAACCATGCCTTCTATGTTGGAAGAACTTAATATTAGTATTATCAGTATTGCTCAAAATTGTCAGTATCTCAGTAATTGCTGAATTTTCAGACTTTAAATTTTTATGAATGTATACCCATGTACTTAGGTAGCTGCTTCTTTTCCTATTGGTTACTACCCAGATCCATGTAATACTGAAATAGACAGATGTGTGACTTTCTTCTATTCCTGAAACATGCCTGTCACAGCTGTTACAGATGCCCAGCTTTCTTTTTTCTGTGTTAATGCAGTGAAAGGGCTTATATATATTAATTTTTATGTTTCGACAGGTAGAGAAAAACCGTACCCGCGTAAAATATTAAAGTCATCTTGCCATTATTCAGGAATGTTCACTTTTCTATGTTGACCATCAAATGCTTTCCTGTCCCGGCTTGCTCACTAGCAGCAGTGGCTGGGTTAATTGCCTAGTCTAGTTGATGCCTTGCTTTTTAACACTTTTATGCTCACTTATGAATGCATTGTGTATGTAGAAGAACTGCTGCAAATTTCTTGGCTTTTTGTATAAAAAGCCAAGAAAATGAAATTTCCTCAGGGCATCCCTTCAGAACAGACCAAAGCTGCCATCTGCTTCTAACTGATTATAGCTGACCACCCTGAATGAATTATGGTACCTAAGAACTATGTGTGTCTCTCTCAGTTTTCCTTCATAAATATTAAAGAAATTTATTTGGAAATTGGAATACCATATCTTGTATGAATCTTTTCCTTTTCCTTTTACGTTTTCCATATAAATAGCATTATTTTAAGAAAATTCTAAAGAGACTTATGAAATATTGCATTAGAGGTTCAAATCTTAACTAATGAAGTAAAATATATCTTGACATCCACTTTATTTATTATTATTATTTTTAAAATTAATTAATTAATTTTACTTATTTATGTTTGGCTACGTTGGGTCTTCGTTACTGCGTGCGGACTTTCTCTAGTTGCAGTGAGCGAGGGTTACTCTTTGTTGCGGCGTGTGGGTTTCTCATTGTGGTGGCTTCTCTTCTTGCAGAGCACGGGCTCTAGCCACACGGGCTTCAGTAGTTGTGGCTTGTGGTCTCTAGAGTGCAGGCTCAGTAGTTGTGGTGCACGGGCTTAGTTGCTCCACGGCATGTGGGATCTTCCTGGACCAGGGCTTGAACCCGTGTCCCCTGCATTGGCAAGTGGATTCTTAACCACTGTGCCACCAGGGAAGCCCTTGACATCCACTTTAAAGTTGAGCACAGAGTTGTATTATAGTTTTCCTTGAAAGACTCCATCAAAATAATAGTAAAGGGGTATTACAAACCCCTTTTACTAAAGGGGAGTTACAAACCCACAAAAGTGAAAAGAATGAAAAGGAAGCTAACAGTAGATGAAAATTGTCAACCAATGTATGGTGTATTAGAGTTCTCCAGAGAAACAAGCAATAGCGTATATATGTATATATTAAGATTATTTTAATGGATTGGTTTATGTAATTGTGGGGTCTGGCAGGTTTGAAATCTATAGAGAAGAGCAGCAGGCTGCAAATCAGGCAGGAGTTGATGTTGCCGTTTTGAGGCAGAGTTTCTCCTTTGGGAAATATGTTTTTGTTCTCAAGCCCTACTACTGCTTGGATGAAGTTCACCCATGTTATGGAGGGTAATCTCATTTATTTAAAGTCAACTGATTTGTAGATGTTAACCACATCTACAAAGTACTTTCTCAGCATCACTGAGACTAGTGTTTGATTAAATAACTGGGTATGATAGCCTAGCCAAGTTGACCCATAAAACTGACCATTGCATATGTTGACTGACGAAGCAGGGAGGGGAAAATTGTAAAGGAAATGACTGTAGCCCAGAGGACCTGATCATTCTCCCTATACTTAAGAAAGAAAGGAACAAGTATACACAGACACACACACACCTGCTCCTATGCCTAAGCACAAAACACTTAGAAGCCAGGAAACGACTGCCCCATGTCACAATCTGTGGCAGATGGACCCTAAGTGATCCTCAATGATCCCCACTTTCTAGTATTTACATTTTTGTGTAATCTTCTCCCCCTGAGTGTGGCAGGACCTGTGACTTGTTTCTAACTACTTGACTTTAACAGAGGTTGCAGGATGTCACTCTTGTGGTGATGTTACATTATATAAGCCTGTTTTCCAAGAAGACTCACTCTAGATGTTCTCGTTTTGGGACTGGTGAGGTGAGAAACCATGTTGAGGAAGCCCATGAAATAAAGAATTAGAAGTGATCTCTTGCAGCTGAAGGTGACCTCTAAATGAGTTCTTCCAACAGCCTGAGTGTGCTTGAAAACAAATTCTTTCCCAGTTGAACCACCAGATGAGAACTGTCTTTATTCACAGCTGGCATGATCTTCTATAAGGAAAATATGAAATCTACAAAAAAGCTACTAGAAATAGTGAGTTTAGCAAGGTTGTACAATCTAAGATCAATTTACAGAAATCAATAGTATTTCTATCACTAAATAACAAAAAATTGGAAATTAAAATTTAAAAATTACCATTCAACATTGCATAACAAATACAAAATGCTTAGGGATCAAATTGACTAAGGTTGTGTAAGATCTGTGCATGGGAAACTACAAGACATCACTGAGAGAAATTAAAGATCTAAACAAATTGGGAGATATACCATGTTTGTGAATCAAAAGATGCAAATATTTTAGGTGGCCATCCTCCTTAAATTAATCTATAGGTTCAGTGCAATCTCAATCACAATATCAGCACAGTTTTTCTGTAGAAATTGACAAGCTGATTCTATTGTAAAATTCACTATGAAAAAGAAAGAGAGCTTCTTCTTGACTCCAAATCTTATTAAAATGTATAATAATCAAGACAGTGTGATATTACATAATGATAGACCAATAGATCAATGAAACTGTATAGAATCTAGAAATAGACTCCTACGTATGTGGTCAATTTAAAATTCACTGGTGAAAGGATAGGCTTTGCAACACCTGGTGTGGGAAAAATTGGATATACATATGCAAAACAAATGAACCATGAACTGTATTAAAAAATAAGCATGTAATGAGTTATAGTTCTGAATCTAAAACCATAAACTAGAAAACTTCTAGAAGAAAGCATGCAAGAAAGGAATATTTGCAACATTGAGTTAGGGAAATTTCTTTTAGACATGACACCAATAACACAATCCATAAAAGAAAATATTGGGAATTTAAAGTTTATCAAATTTAGGACCTACTGCTCATATAAACACACTGTGGAGGATAAAAAGAGTAGCCACAAAGTGGAACACAATATTTGTAAGTCACCTGTCTGGTAAAGGACTTGTACATAGATTTATAAAGAACCCTAAGAACATAAAAACTCCCAATAAAAATGGGCAGAAGATTTGAAACAGTACTTCATCAAAAAAAGTGTGGCATGGATAAAAGTCCATGAGAAGACACTAGATATCATTAATTATTAGGGCAATGCAAATCAAAACCACAATAACATTATGAACCTATTCAAATGACTAAAATTAAGAAGACTAACCATACCAAGTATCTTTAGGGCTATGGAGCAACTGAAACTCTTACATGCTATTGAGGACAATGTAGAATGATATACCCACTCTGGAAAAGAGCTTGGCAGTTTCCTAGAATATTAAACATAGACTTACCATATCGCCTAGCATTCAACTCCTAGGTGTTTATCCAAGAGAAATGAAAGCATGTAATGACAAAAAATTGTACAAGAATTTTAGCAGCTTTCTTTGTAATAGCCCCATAGTTTCCTAGGGCTGCCACAACAAATTACAACAAACTTCGTGGCTAAAAACAACGGAAATGCATTATCTCGCAGTCCTGGAGGCCAGAAGTCTGAAATCAAGGTGTCAGCAGAGCTGCACTTCCCCTCAAGGCTCTAGAGGAGAATCCTTTCTTGCCTCTTCCAGCTTCTGGTGGCTCCTGACATTCCTTGACTGGTAGCTGCATAACTCCGTTCTCTACTTCTATCTTTACATGACCTTCTTCCCTGTATTTCTGTATATCTCAAATATCTTTTCTCTTACGACACTAGTCATTGGATTTAGGATCCACTCTAAATTCAGGAAGATGACATTCCAAAATCCTTAGCTTGATTACATCTGCAAAGACCCTATTTCCAAATAAGGTCACATTCACATGTACTGGGGCTTAGGACCTGAGCATACCTTTGGGGGGGACACAGTTTAATCCACTACAGCCCCAAACTAAAAAAAACAAAGACAAAATTTCTATCAAAAGGGAATGGATAAACAAATCATAGGATACCCTTACAGTGGAATACCACTTAGTTATAAAAAGGAATGAACTATTCAGGCACACCGTGATATGGATGCATTTCAAAATAATTACGCTGAATGAAAGAAGCCAGACAGAAGAGAAGGCATACTGTATAATTCAATTTATTTAAAATTTAGAAATTGGGAACTAAGCTATAGTGACAGAAATCTGATTATTTCTTGCCTGGGGAGAGGGATGAAGTCAAGTGGGAAGAGGTGACAGGAGGTTACAAAGGGACACCAGGAAACTTTTTTGGAGAGAAAGGATATATTCATTATCTTGATTGTAGTGATAGTTTCACTATATGTATGTGTGTGTGTGTGTGTGTGTGTGTGTGTGTGTGTATAAATATAGAGACATGTATGTCAAAACTTATCCAATTGGATGGATTGTTAATATTTGCTAGGCTTCTGAATGCTTCCTTTGGTTAAGTTCCCCTTTCCCCACTCCATGTGATTGTGAAAAGCCTAACGAATGACATGACGGAGCACCCAGCTCCTCTGCCAGCTGAGGCTAAATAGAGACCTTCCTAGTGTTTCCGATGCTGGAACAAAGAGGCCACAGGTATGGACCACGACTGCCTGGTGCAGAGGTTTGGAGTGTCGTCTTTGCCACATGGAGAGAGAGTCTTGGTTTAAACAAAGTCCACAGAAGAAAGCAGGGAAAGGGAAAATAAATGGAGACATTGTTTGAATCCTCAGATCCAGCCATTTCTGAAGCCAGTAATAATCTTGGACTTCCCAAATAAAGAAGCCAGACAATTCCCTTTTTAGGTTTAAGATAGTCTGAGTTTCTGTCACCACAACTGAAGAGATTGACTGGCAAAATGCTGAATCCAAATTTGTGTCACTCCAGAACTGAAGCTCAAAGCACGGTGCTAACACCACCTCGCTGGATGTCTTAGTGTGCAAGAATCAGTCCAGTGGAAATGTTGCTTTGGAAGGTAATACACAATTAAATGAAGGTATACAAGGGATGACAATAGTGTTTTCTATAGTATAGGAAGATATAGACATCAAATAATTCAAAAATATAATTCAGAAGTCTGCCTGAAGAATGAAGATTGGCTTTCAGGAGCTAATCCCCCCACTCCACCGCGCCTCCCCAGGGGAAAAGTTCATCTTTTTCTTCCATTTCTTCTTTTGTTACTTGTACTTAGAGAACTCTCTTTGATCTATTTAAACTTTGTTCCTTTCTCCTGATCATTTCACTCAATTTAGGGGGTTGACTTACTGCCGTTGCATCTCTGGAGAGACCGTTAAATTGGACCCTCTTTGTTTAATTTGCTCCACCTCTTTAGTTTGTCTCTGAGGGACAAAGGGTGTGGTGACTCAACAAAGAAACAGCACAGGATCTGGAGTTCCAGGTGTGGCTCTGGGATGCAGAGGGTGCTGGCAAAGTTATTCACCCTAAATTGAGACTTCAAGGAAAATGTAACTTTTATTCTCCCTGTGTTACTGATCGTTTTGAGATAGCAGGAGAGATAAGCTGTGTGTATGTGTGAGGGGAGAGAATTGATTAGTCCAGCCCAGTAATTTTAGGATGATAAACAGAGCACATTTTTCTGATTAGATAATTAATTCAAGCCCATTGTAGAAAATCCAAACAGAATATAAAAGTAAAGAAGGAAGGGAAAATCTTGAAATTCTGCCAACCCTAAACATGTTGGTGACCATCCTTTTGCTGATTCAGTAATTCAAGCAGTCCCTTTGGGTTGAATGCTTGGTCTTTCAGATCTCCTCCCTTCCCTCCTCTTTCCCAGGATGGCATCTGGGTAAGAGGCTCCCTGTAACTTCCCACCAGCAGAGTGAAAGGCTCTTTATTTCTGGCTCCTCTGGTCTCTATAGCACTATTTTTTGCTGCCATTTGTAGTTTGAAGTTGGAGGCTGATGTAATTCATGGCTCCATCTTCCATGGTTTGGTCGGGGCCCTTGCTTTAACTGGTTTCACCTCAGCTCCTGCTGGGACTGTGGACCCCTCTGAGCCTCTGGCATATCCTCTGTTTGTCTCCCTTGCTCCCTGCCTGTGGCAGGCCCATTGATACCCAGCTGAGCTATTTTCATAGGCCACTTGAGGACAGAAATAAGTTCTGGGGATCTAGTACAGCATGGTGACTATATTTAATATTATTGTATACTTCAAATTGTCTAAGAGAGTAGATCTTAAGCATTCTCACTCCCCAATAGAGATAACTATGTGAGGTAATAGATGTGTTAATTAACCAGCTTGTAGCAGTCATTTCATAAAAGATATATATGTCAAATCACCATGTATTACACTTTAAATATATACAATTTTATTTGTCAATTATACTTCAGTAAAGCTGGTGGGGGGGGGTGGAATATCTGCTACCTGTCCATGAAGTGAGGGCAGCCCCAAAATGGTCTGTTCCAGAATCCAAATGTGAAGCAATGCAAAAGCCTGTGGCTCACATCATTCCCCTCAGTTTATCTGTACCAACTTCTACTCTCTTGGACAGAGCCTGGAGCAGGGACATTCTTCTGTTTCACCACTGTCCCCGTGCTGTCCTGTAGGGCTAGAAATGATGAGCCTCCCCCTATATCAGCCTGATCCCCTGCCCTTGGGCTCCTCCTTGCCCAGGGACTATTCTGGTGGATGAGGTGAGAAGAAAGATGCATTGGTTTACCAATAAGGGAAATACAGTGCCTGTTACAAGGTACAACAAATGACAGGATGTTTTTGAATCTGAGGATTGCCCCACTGAAAAGACAATGAAAGGAAATGTATTACTCCTCCCAGACGATGTGACTTTTGTAGTATTCTTAAAGATTATACAATTTCTCCCTTTCTGGAATGTCTCATCCATTAAACCTGCCCCACTCTCCTCCTAGACAAGGGAAGATGCTCCTACTGTATCTCTAAGACCCTGTGGTCATCAAGTATGTTGGCTTGTTTCTTAGCCACCTCAGGGGGGAGAGTAGGGGGAGTAGCTGGAATTATTCATGATTGACTCCTTTGCACCTAGCCCAGTGCTTGGCACGGTTGCCTCTCCACAAACATTTATTGAAGGGAAGAACGAAAAAATAAATGATAGATAAATGCTATTCTACATAGCTAGACTAAAGTTTATTTTGTTTAAAGACTGAGAAACAAAGAAGATACCCCTCCAAGGTCATGGGTGAGTCTGTGAGTCAATGTACACACTCCCATGGCTAGACAGCAAGATATTAAAATCCGCCAACGTTTCTTGCTGTCCACTGAGCCGGCTACTCTGCTTGGCACTGACATCTGTAAACAGGTCATTTGTATTCTTCTGTCACCTGCGTTACTCTGAAGGAACATCCCTCAGGCTCACAGAAATTAGTTATCCCGCAGGCTGGATGGATGATGGATAGGTGGCTTCTTCACTGGCCCCACTCGGTTTGGAAAATGCCAGATGCCTTTGCTGTTCCGCCTGTGCTATTGATGCACATGATTAGAGAGCCGGGCCACAGTCAGAGCAGGAGCACGAGAAGCAGACATTTCTCCCCCAGGAGAGCCGTCTCAGGCGACCCAGGACTGCCACTGCACTGGGACAGTCTGTGACGTCCTTTCCACTCCCCACCCTCCCTGGAGAGAAACCTGATGGAGTTGCAACCTTGGAGCAAGGAGGCTGCCAGCTGGCTATCTTCACTTTTCTCAGCGGGGTCTTTCTCTGCCTAATTGTCCCATTTTCTTTTCCTGTTCCCTTTTAAAAGCCTGTCATTCAAAGCAGAAAGAATTCTGTTTAGGATGCTGCCAACATGAAATCTGCCCACTTTTGAATTCCAAAATTCACCTTTTTCTTCTAAATAAAAGCAGGACATTCGTTGGTTTGTGTTCTTCTGATACCACCTTCTTTTTTCTTGATTTGTCAGGCAGAACAGCCGGTATTCATTGTTCCATTGATTAAGCTGAAAAGGACATTCAGATTACCCCCTAAAGCCATATAGCATGTATCTTTGGGCTACTAGACAAACCTGCTCAGAGCAGTGGGGGCACAGTGGGGGGACATAGGGGTTTGGCTTGGGATGTGCTTGCACCCTGACTCCTAGAGAGTTCTAGAACATCATGAGTTTTTCATGAAGAAATATTTGGATTTCATCCTCCATTCTTCTGTGCCTTAGATTACTCCCTAGAAGGCAAACTTTAAAGTATTATTTTAAACACTCTAACGAATGGTATTTTATGTGTCATTTAGCATATTATTGATAGGAAAATCAGCAAGCATTCTTTTTTTTTGGTGGTTGTTACAGAATCCACAATGCCAATGACAAGGTGGCTTTTTTGGTGCCTCACATTTCTTCCAAATACATATTCCCCATTACTTGAACATGTAGCTCGTCTTTTATGACTCAATTCATATTGAATACTGCATTAGTTTGCTAGAGCTCTCATAACAAAATACCACAAACTGGATGGCTTAAACAAAGAAATTAACTTTCTCATAGTTCTAGAGGCTGAGAAGTCCAAGATCAAGGTTTCAGCAGGTTTGGTTCTTCTGAAGCCTCTCTCCTTGGCTTGTGTACAGCTGCCTTCTCCTGGTGTCCTTATGTGGCCTTTCCCTTGTGGATGCAAATCCTTGGTGTTTCTGTGTGTCCAAATTCTCTTTTCTTATCAGGACACATTCAGATTAGAATTAGAGACCTAATTAGACCCTAATGGTCTCATTTTAACTTAAATACCCCTTTAAAGGCCTAATCGCCAAAAGCAGTCATATTCTGAGGTACGAGGGCTAGGGCTTCAACGTATGAATTCTGGGAGTGAGGGTGGAAGGACACAGTTCAACCCGTAACAAACACCTAAGGCTTTTTTCTGAGTGCTCTTTTGTGCCAGCCACTGTGGTAGGCACTTATGCTCTTGTTTAATCCCCACCATGATCTTGAATAGTTGTATTGATTGTCTACCTGGTCAGATCCTTTAAGCCAGCCACACCCATCTATAGATTACTCACAGGATTGTCTATGGAAATTTCCTGGCAATGGACTTTGTTTCTGAGCTACACCCCTTACTTCTCCCCTCTGGTACTGCAGCTCTAACTTTCATCCATGACCTCAGGTTCCACACACCCAACCCTCCTATATGCTGTGCATTCTGAGGCCTGCAGGTTCTAGTTCCTTTTCTACAGATCCTGGTCCAATAAGACTTGCTTTGCAAATGAGAAAAATGAAATACAGGAGGTCAAGTGCCTCCCTCAAGGTCATACTCCAGTATGCAACAGAGCCATCATTCTGACCTCTGACTCAAGTCCAGTCCTGCCCTTTTTTACCCCATGCAGACTCCAGTCAGTGAGTGGAACCAATTGAAATGACTGGCATCTCTATTTAGAATCCTCAAAACTTTCATCAGACCTTAAAAAACATACTCTAAATAAGTAGGCACATTACCCTAAGTCTGTTAAATCAACTAATTTGTCAATTGGTGACTGAATAATTTCTAATTTTTCTGGTGACAAAAACTCCTCACCTCCTTCAAGCAGAAGTGGAAGGGAGGAATTCTTTTTTTATCCTGATATAGTTATGATTCTGTTGACCCAGTGGTATCCTTTAAGCCCCTTGGGGTTCAGTCATTGAGGTTTCTGAGGCTTGGTAAAAGTCAAAGCTTGTTGTAAGAGTCTTATTTCCACAGGTGATTCAGAGGTTTTCTTTCTGAAATGCCACAGCCCTCGCCTTTTATTTTGGCGGTACACGGGCCTCTTACTGTTGTGGCCTCTCCCGTTGCGGAGCACAGGCTCTGGACGCGCAGGCTCAGCGGCCATGGCTCACGGGCCCAGCCGCTCCGCGGCATGTGGGATCTTCCCGGACCGGGGCACGAACCCGTGTCCCCCACATCGGCAGGCGGACTCTCAACCACTGCGCCACCAGGGAAGCCCAGCCCTCGCCTTTGATTTGTAATGTTCAAAAAAGATACTCTGAGTATGTCTGATTATTAAAAGCTGTAGGGCCCTGTACACCTTGTTTTGTTCACAGCCAAATCGATTTTGAGGTTTTCTTTCATGATGCATTAGGAGTTTCTCTTGGATTTGATTTTGATCTCTGCTCTTGGGGGTTTCCTGAAAGTTCCTCCTAATCGATGAGGTAATTGGGAGTCAGGTGATGTCAGGTTTTATGACAAGGAATGCCTCCCTCCCTCTTGCTTCTGATTGTCTGTCAGGAGGAAGTGTGCCCTGGATTTTCTGAAATGGCAAAAACTGGATGGAAAAAAAAAATCCCCTACAGTTTTGTTAAGTACTCACTCATTCTTGGGGGCCCTAACTCCATAAATAGTGTTAAATATGTATGTCCTTTTGTTTTTCTTATTTTCTATAAACAGCTTTGTGGCAGCATACTTTACATAAGGTAAAATACACAATTTTAAGGGAAGAGTTTAATGAGTTTCAACAAATGTGTAGACCTGTGTAACCTTCATGAAAGTAAAATTAGGGAGCCCTTCCGTTATCTCCCAGATTTCTTCTTGGCCTTTGTAATTAATCTCCATACCTAGCAGTAGCCTCAAGAAACTAATCTCTCTGTAATTATAGTTTTACCTGTTTTAGAACTTCATGTAAGTAGAATTAAATAGCATGTACTCTTGTGCCTGGTTTCTTTCACTCAGCATTTTTTTTAAAATTTGTGATTCATCCATGATATTATACATAACAAAAGTTTATTGCTTTTTTTATGGAGTAATAGTACATTGTATGTGTGTATATTACCACCATCTTCTTACCCATCTACATGTTAATAAATATTTGGGTTGTTTCCAGTTTGGGGCAGTTTTGAATAAAGATTTTTTTTCAATATTTTATTTATTTAAATTTTTATTTGTATGTTATATATTTTATGCACACACTCAGACTTATTATAATTGGTACTACAGAAAGCAGTGCAGAAAGCAATCTCTTTTTAATGAATGGAATAAATGTTATATACAAGTCTCTGTTTTCTTTTTTCTTGGGTTAATACTTAGGAGTGGAATTACTGGGTTGTATGTTAAGAGTAAGTTAACTTTATAAGAAACTGCAAACTATTTTCCAAAGTGATTGCACCATATTACATCCGCATCAGCAGTGAATGAGAGTTCCAGCTGTTCCATATCCTTGCCAACACTTGGTATTGTCAGTCTTTTTAATTTTAGTGGTTGTGAGTTTCCAGTGTTCTCTCTATTTTTAAATCTTATTTTCCTGATGACTAATGATGTTGAGCATCTTTTCATGTGCTTATTAGTTATTTTTAAGTCATTTCAGCACATTTTCATGTTACTAGTCATTAATGTGCTTATTAGTCATGTGTTTAATAACATCATTAGTCTGCTAAAATATTTTGTCCATTTTTATTAGGTTGGCTTACAATTACATTGTAAAATTTCTTTAAAAATCTGGATATAAGTCCTTTGTCAGATGTATGTATTGCAAATCTTTTCTCCTAGAGTGTACCTTACGTTTTCTTTTTCTTAATGTTATCTTTCAAACAGCAGAAGTTTAAAATTTTGAGGAAGTCCAGTTTACCAGTTTTTCTTTTATGCTTGTGTTTTTTGTGTTCTAAGAAATTTTTGCCTAACCCAAGAATAGGAACCCAAGGTTCCTGTATTTTTTTCTTAAAAGTTTTAGCCTTTCTTTTAGCAGTATTATAATTTAGCTTTTATGTTTAGGTTAACACTTCAACCTAGTTTTGTATGTGGTGTAAGATAAGGGGTGCAGTTCTGTTTTTACTTTTCAAAATATGGTTGTCCACTTCTTGTACAAACACCATTTGTTGTAAAGACTTTTCTTTCTCAGTTGGCATTTTAAAAAAATCGATTGACTGTGTATGTGTGCCTATTTCTGGACTTTATTCTGTTACTTTGATTTATATTTCTATCCTTACACCAGTATTGTCTTGCTGACTTTTGTATTACAATGTCTTAAAAACCAAGTAGGGTAAATTCTATAACTTTGTTCTTACATTTTAGAATTATTTTGCTTAATCCTTTTACATTTCTATAAAACTTTAGAATACATTTTTCAATTTCTACAAAAAGGTTGCTGGGGTTTTGAATGAGGTTGTGATATACTGAAGATTAATTTGGGGAGAATGGATATCTTAATATTGAGTCTTCCAATTCATAAGCATGGTATATCTCTCTATGTTTTTCATTATTTTTTTCTCAGCAGTGTTCTGATATTTTATTGTACAGGACTTGCACATAGTTGGTTAAATTTATTCACAACTATTTCATGTTACTGATACTTTTCTGAAATAAACTTTGATATTTAAAAAGTTTCATTTCCCAGTTGTTTTTTGTTAGTATTTAGAAATATAATTAATTTTTTGTAGTTTGTTAGTATTTATAAATATAGTTGATTTATCCTATATCCTAGGACCTTCCTCAATTCACTTACTAGTTTTTGTAACTTGTGGTTTCTTTAAGATTTTCTACATACATGATTACATATCTGAAAATAAAGACAGTTTCTTTTTCCAATGCATATGCTTTTTATTTCTTTTATATACTTACTGTTTTTATCTTATTCCACTTAGTAGGCCCTTCAGAACTATGTTGAATTAAAAGTGGGGAGAGTAGAAGCCTTACTTCATTCCTGATTTTAAGTGGAAAGGGTTTAAGCTTTTTCTCTTAAGTATGACACTAGTTGTAGGGTTTTTTGACACACACACACACACACACACACAAACACACACTCTTCATCAGGTTGGGCAGGTTTTCCATTACTAGTTACTTCGAGTTTTTATGATGTAAATTCTCTCAGCTTTTGTTTGATAAAATCCTCACCTTTTTTTTGCAATTGGAGAAAATCAGTTTTATTTATTTGTCTTTATTGAGGTAAAACTCACATAACATAAAATTAACCATTTAAAAGTATACAGTTCAGTAGCATTTAGTATAGTCACAGTGTTATCCAACCATCTCCTCTGTCTGGTTCCAAAACATTTTCATCTCCCCCAGAGGAGACTCTGTACCCGTTAAGCAGTAACTCCTCATTCCCTATTGCCCTAGCCCCTAGCAACCACTAGTCTGTGTCCACAGACTTACCTATTCTGGATACTTCATATAAATGGAATCATATAATATGTGACCTTCTGTATTTGACTTCTTCCACTTAGCATGACATTTTTGAGGCTAATCATGTTGTGGCAAACATCAGTACATCATTCTTTTTTGTAGCTGAATACTATTCTATTGTATGGATATATCAGAATTTATTTATTCATGCATCCATTGATGGAAACTTGGGTTGTTTCCACCTTTTGGCTACTGTAAATAGTGCTGCTATGAACATTCATGTCCAAGTATTTGACTGAGTCCCTATTTACAATTCTTTTGAATATATACCTATGAGTGAATTGCTGGATCGTATGCTAATACTATGTTTAATCTTTTGAGGGACCACCAAACTGTTTTCCATAGTGGTTGCACAATTTTATATTCCCACTAGGAATGCAGAAGGGTTCTAATTTTGCTACCTGTTTCCTTTTTTAAAAAAAATTATAGCCATTCTAGTGGGTATGAAGTGGTATCTCATTGTATTTTTGATTTGTACTTAAAATGGCTAAAAAAAGCCACTGGCATTTTGATAGGGATTGCACTGATTAAATCTATAGATCGCTTTGGGGAGTATTGTCATCTTAACAGTATTAAGTATTTCAATCCAGACGTCTTTCCATTTACCTAGGTATTCCTTAATTTCTTTCAAAAATTTTTGTAGTTTTATAAAACTTCTAGTAAAATGTTGAACATAAGTGGTGAAAGTGGGCATGCTTGTCCTGTTCCTGATCTTAGGAAGAAAGCTTTCAGTTTTTCAACATTGGGTGTGATGTCACCTATGGGTTTTTCCCAGATGTCTTTTATCAAGTTGAGGAGGTTCCCTTTTATTCTCAGTTTGTTTAGTGTTTTTATCATGTGTCAGTGCTTTTTGTGCATCACTTGAGATGATCATGTGGTTTTATCCCCCTTCATTTTGTTAATGTGTAACGTATTACATTGATTGATTTTGTATACGGAACCACTCTTGCATTTCTGAGATAAATCCCACATAATTCACCGTCACTTTTGAAGGATATTTTTGTTGAATATAGTATTCTAGATTGGCAGTGTTTTCTTTCAGAAATTGAAAAGTTTATACATTATTTTCTAGCTTCCTTCCTTTTTCTGACATGAGGTCTTTACTAATTCCTTTTTCTCTGGTTGTTTTAAATTTTTCTTTATCACTGGCTTTTAGCAGTTTTATTATGATGTGCCTTGATGTAGTTTCTCTTTCTTCTTCTTGAGGTTTGTTAATTTTCTTGAATTTGTGAATTTATAATTTCCATTACAAATGGAAAGTTTTTGTCCATCATTTATTCATATGTTTTTCTGTAGCCATTTCCTTCCTCTGGGACCTCAATTACAATATATCAGACTAAGACATTGTCTCAGAAGTCACTAAGAAGCTGTCTTTGAAAATTATTTTGTCTTTTTTCTCTCTGTGCTTTAGTTTGCACAATCTCTATTGCTGTTTTCAAGTCACTGATATTTTCAACAGCATTTAATCTTTATTTTAATTTGGATAAATGCCATAATATGGTATGTGTTGACCCATATGTTGATTTTATTACTCAACATAGTATTCTGAGATTTATCTGTGAGAATATGTCACATGTCTATTGCTATCTAATTAGTGTCTCTATAGTTCTCCATCGTATGGAGTTCCAACACCATTCTCATTTGTGTTGTTTTCAAATTTTGGCTTGTACAAGCAATTCTATACTATACACCCTTGCAGCTATCCTTGTGCACATTCATAAAAGTTTCCCCCGATTATATACCAGAAGTAGAATTGCTCATCACAGGTTATGTTCATTTTCTATTTTATTACATACTAGTAAGTTGCTTTCCAAATATTTCCTTTATCTCCATGTCTTTCCCACCTTTGAAAGTGTCAGACTGTTGAAATTTTGTATTCTGGTGACTCTGAAACGGAATCCTGTTGTTTTCATCTGAATTCCTTTGATTACTAATGAAATTCAGCATCATTTCTTTTCTTTATGATCTGTTTGAAATTATTCTATTGTAATTTGATCACAGTTGTTATTTTAAAAATTAGATTGGTAGAGTGGTTGTAGGATTTATGTATTCTGAGTCTTAATTATTTGATGCATATGTTTGAAGAAGCTTCTCCCACTTGCCTTTTAACTTTCTCTCTCTTCCTTCTTTCCTTCCTCCCTCCCTCCCTCCCCCTTCCCCTTCCTGCCTTCCTTCCTTTTACATTTTTACTGTATAAAAGTTTTAAATTTTGATGTGTTTATTTCATTAACTTTTTCTTTCATTGTGTTTTCTGTATTTTAATTATCCTTATCTTGAGATTTATTTACATTATCTATAAATAATGATACTTTTGTGTCCTTTTTACTCTGTATTTGCTTTTTTAAAAAATTGCCTTCCTGAGCTGATTAGAATTTTTAGGCCGATGTTGAATGAAGCAGTAATAGTAGAAATTATTTATTTTTTTCTTGACTTTAATAAGAATTCTTATGTCATCTCACCATTAATTATGTTTATGCAGGTTTTTGGTAGATACCCTTTTAGGTGCTTGAGGAACTCCTAAATTTACTGAAAGGTATAATTTGTTCTGTTTTTTAAAAAATGATGAGCGGCTAGTGAATATTTTTTGCATCTATTGAAATGACATTGTTTTCCTTAAATCTGCTAAGATGAAGAGCTATAAAAATAATTTTTTCTAATGTTGAACCATCATTACACTCTTAGGCTAAAAACATTTAAAAAATATGCTTCAGAAATCGGTTTACTAGAAGTTATTTTTGATGTTTCCTTCAAAAATTTTATGTGTATATTTACTGAGTCTAAAGTTAATATTATTAACTCTCCTGTGAATTATAAGTGATAGAGCTTTTTAATTCTGATAATTTTCTTTTCTGTCTTACATGTCATTTTTCACAATTTTAAGTCTACCATTAAAATTCATCATTGCCAAAATAATACTATTAGTTTATGTAGTTAATCTTTATGTAGATTTGTCTGCATTTGCCTGAGATTTTTTTTTTTTTTGCGGTACGCAGGCCTCTCACTGTTGTGGCCTCTCCCGTTGGGGAGCACAGGCTCTGGACGTGCAGGCCCACGGGCCTAGCCACTCCGCGGCATGTGGGATCTTCCCGGACCGGCGCACGAACCCGTGTCCCCTGCATCGGCAGGTGGACTCTCAACCACTGCGCCACCAGGGAAGCCCTGTCTGAGATTTTGCTCATAATTCTTTTGTGTATCTCCAGACTTGCTCCTAGGTTTGCTTTTTATTTATTTTTTCCTGGAGTGTTAATAGTAAACTCATTTAGATTATGTCTATCTGAATGATTTTTTGTTCACCTTCATTTTTTGCTGGATCTGAAGATATTATTCAATTCTTTTCTGCTTTCAATTGTTGATATTGATATATCTGTAGTTACTCTAATTAATTCTGTGTTAAAACACAGTATTTTCCTTCTGTTTTCTTTTAAGGTTTTTGGTATTCCACATATTTATTATGCTAGTTGTGGATTTCTTTTTACTTATCTTGCCTTGGATTGATGAATCCAAAGATCTATATTCTGGTGACTCATGTCTTTATCAATTCTGGAAAATTCTCACCTCTTCCCAATCACTCTGATCTGCCTTTTCAAAACAATGTTTAAATGAAAAAGATGTATGTTGCATCTTCTTGTTCTATCTTTTCTGTCTCATTACTTCTCTTTCTTTTCTAACTACTTAATTCTTTTGATGAATTTGGGTTAATTTCTTGAGCTCAATCTTCTATTTTATTAATGATCTCTTTATTGGTGCCTAATTACTGTTAATTTGTCAACTGAGATTTTAATTTTATAAATCAATATAAATTCCTCCTATAAGTATTTAATCATTTTAATTTTGAACCTATATTTGATAATTCTATTATCTCAAGTTTTTAGGGCATTAAGTTTGATTTCGGTTGTGCCTGCTGGCTTCTTCTTATGAAGAATTCTTTTCCTGTGGGTGAGCTCCTGTTTGGCGGGGCATGATTTGTAGAACCCTGTGTATTTTGAAGAAGGTATTTTCTTCCAGACAATATATGCATTTCTTTATGTAAGGACTACCACCATCTTGGGACAATTTTTATGTTGGTTTCTCACCCTAGTGGTTCTCAGATGACATAGATAGTGTAAATTCAAACACCATACTTGTGTGAACACAGACCTGAGCTCTCTGGGGAGAATTATTTTTTCACCTAGATGCTAGCCTTAGGAAGACAAGAGACCTGTCGTCTCCCTGGGGTGATCGATGATGTTTTTCTAATTCTCCCTTTTACGGAGGTTATAGCTCAGTAAGAGAAGGTTGTTAGTTCTAACCTTTTCCCTCATATGAGCTCAAGGCCTCAAATCTTTTCACTGTCTGTTAGAACCCAAGCTGCTTGATAGTCAGGAAATGTACCTCCACTCCATACAGCTACCGCATCAACTTCTGCTGTTGCTTGTCTTTAATTCTCCTCTTTGTTTTGACCCTTAGGAATTTATAGTTCTTGAGAGATATTTATTATATTTTCAAGAATTTCTAGTTTTTTTTTTAAAAGAAGAGAGTGTTTCTAGTTATTGGTAGCACACTGCATTGCCAGAAACTGATATGTCTATTGGGTTTTCTATGTAGATAGTCATATTCTGCATCAAGTGACCATTTTATTTCTTCCTTTTAAGAATATGTATTTTTTTTTCTCCTTGTTTAACTTGCCAGGACCTTCAGTCTTGGTAATTTCAATATTCAGAATGATACTGGCTATAGATTTCAGGTAGAGATCTTTAATCAAATGAAGAAAGTTCTCTTCTAACACCAATTTCTTAAGAGTTTTTTGATTTTACTCATAAATGGATTTGAATTTATTACTTGCTCTTCCTGCATGTGGTAAAATCATTATTTTTTTCCTCCATTAATCTCTGGATTTTGGGACTCACATTGACAGTTTTTCTGAAGTTGAACTATATTTTTATTTCTGGGATACATCTAAACTGATCATGATATATTCCCCCAACTTTTTATTCTGAAAAATTTTAAACCTTCTAGTAAAAAGAAATAGTTCAGTGAGCAACCATATATCTTCCAACCACATTTGTTAACTTTTTGCCATATTTGATGTCTGTACATTTCCCTTTGTACACACACACAGACACACAGACACATACATGCACGAGTGATGAGTAGCAGAGTATGTCGTCCCCAAATACTGTACTTTAGCATAGGATTATTTTGAGCTGAAGGTATTTGAGAATAAGCAGATTCAAGAAAAGCTTTCTGCCCTTCTTTCTATTTGCCTACAAGCAAGACATAAAATTTTAAAGGTGGAACTTTTAAAGGTGGTTCCCTCTCCTCTGTCTATTAGGAAAGAGAGAAGTTAATCACTGGAGATAATTCTAGACTCTGATTAGTCCAGAGAGAGCACCAGAGGAATCTACATAACAAACCTTTCTTAAACTAGCCTAAGCGTTCTGGGTACCCAATTCCAGCATGTGGGGAGCTGGGTTTTCCCAGCGCCACAAAGCAATGCTGTAGACACTAGCTGGGTGTCCTACAATTTAACTCAATTCTGACACTGTCTACCTGGAGATGGCATCAGATCCCACAGGTTAAGGATTCAACCCTGCAAGGCTGACCTCCCCCTCCTCCCCCAACTTCAGACACCATTTGCAAGCCCAGGTTATCACCTGTACTTCTGACCAACTGGCTATAGATTCAAGATTCCAATCACCTTCACTTTGGGTTCCATTAATTTGTTAGAGCAGTTCACAAAACTTAGAGAAGCATTTTACTTACTATATCTTTGGCTTATTATAAAAGAATGTAACTCAGGAGCAGTGAGATGGAAGAAATGCATAGGGTAAGGTATGGGGAAAGGGCATAGGTCTTCCATGCCATCTTCAAGCATGCCATTCTCCCCGAATCTCCATGTGTTCACCAACCTGAAAGCTTTCTGAACCTTTTCTTTTGGGTTTTTATGGAGGCTTCATTACATAGCCAGGATTGATTAAATCATTGGCCATTGCTGATTGATTCAACCTCCGGCCCCTTCCCCTCCCTGGAATTGGGAGGGGAAACTAAAAGTCCCAACCCTCTAGTCACATGGTTGGCTCCCCTGGCAACCAGCATTACCCCCTCTCCCCCCCACCCCACCCCTGCTGCACTTCCCAAACCCCACCTCCATCTTTAGGGAATTTCCAACAGTCACCTCATTAATATAAACTGAGTTGTGTTTGGAAGGGACTTGTAATGAATAACAAGACACCCATTTTACCTTTATGGCTCTGAAGTGATTTCAGGAACTGAGGACAAGAAACCAAACAATATAACAAAAAATGCTCCCATTGCTCTTATTGCTAAGGAAATTCCAAGGGTTTTGGGCGCACTTTTCCAGAAAGGTGGACAAAGACCAAGTATATATTCCTTATTATAAATCACAATATCACATAGCCCTTATCTACTGTTAGTTTCCTCATATATTTGCCTTCCTACAATTTGCCACTGCTAGAAGCTGAGTCCTTTTCCTTTGTCTTGTCATTTTTAAAAAAATTTATTGTTCTTTTGTTAAGATGCTGTATAAGCCCAAGTTCTAACCACCTCTTTGAGTTACTCATTGCTGAGGGCTCCTATGTGCATTGATGATGCACATGTTAATAAACTTCTGTTTGTTTTTCTCTTGCTAACTTTAGTTTGTTAGTTTAATTCACAAGGCCCTAGCCAGAGAACACAAGATGGGTAGGTTTAAAGAAAACTTACTTTAAAGAAAACCTACACTTCTGTGTGTTTCTCTTTTACTCTCACACTCACAGGAGTCACAACACTTCTGACACTAGATGTGTAGGGTTTTTTTCCAACAGCAAGTAATTCTGCAACACTGGGTGTCCTACAGTTTAACTCAATTCTGACCTCAGAGGTTAAGGGCTCAGTCCCACAGGGCTGCCTCCAATCCCCCACCTCAGTTGCCAATTGTTAGACCAGGTTGTTACCTGTGCTTCTGACCAATGGGTTATAAATAGGAGGTTCCATAACCTCCTTTCTCAGATACAATTAATTTGCTAGAGTGGCTCACAGAACTCAGGAAAACAGTTTACTTACAGTGAACCAATTTATTATAAAAGGATGTGATATATACAGATGTTGGACTATAATGCTGTACACCTGAAACTTATATAATAATAAAAATGAAAGGATACGATAGAGAGTACAGATGAACATCCAGATGGAAGAGATGCATAGGCAAGGTATGTGGGAAGGGGCACGGAACTCCTGCATTCTCTGTGGGTGCCGCATTCTCCCAGCATCTCCCATGTTCAGCAACCTGCAAGTGAAACTGCTCACCTCTGATTGGGACTTAAACCCATGTGCCTGGACTCGAACCTGGCCTAAAGCCAGATAGCAACTTGAACCCATGGTCTTTTTTTTTTTTTTTTTTTGAGGTACGCGGGCCTCTCACTGTTGTGGCCTCTCCCATTGCGGAGCACAGGCTCCGGACGCGCAGGCTCAGCGGCCATGGCTCACGGGCCCAGCCGCTCCACGGCATGTGGGATCTTCCCGGACCGGGGCACGAACCCGTGTCCCCTGCATCGGCAGGCGGACTCTCAACCACTGCGCCACCAGGGAAGCCCGAACCCATGGTCTTTTAATTAGAATCACTCACCTGGTGTCTGCACTTACTGAGGCTCAGGTTCTTTGTGTCTCAGTGCAGAAGGAATTCAGGTAGAGGCAAAGTGATAGGCAAGAAGTAGATTTATTAACATAGGACCCTTGTGAGAGATGTAGGCAGGCAGGCAAGGGGGCTCTTTGTAGGCAGGCAGGATTAAGTGGGCTACATTTTTATAATCAAAGGAAAGTGGGGGAGAGAGAAAAGACCTCATTCTTCAAGTAGACCTCAGGCTTACATCACTAGCTTCTCCTTCGTATCTGGCAGGAGAGTGTCTGACTGTATGAGGTCAAACTAGGACTGTCATAGTGCTTATTCAAATCAACAGAACGGTGGTAACATTTTTCTTTCACTTAATGACCTGGGGCATATCTCATGCTTTATAGTTAAGCAAGCCTGCTTCATTCCACGTTTCTTGAGTGATCATTAACTTGAAGTGGTCTCCCAAAGTTCCCTGGGTTTCCATCTCTATCTATAATCCTCTACTGGGACTGCTACAACTACCTGTATAACTATCCTATTCTATCCCTATCAGAGGCTCTCTGAACCCTGTATTTGGGATTCTTATGGAGGCTTCATCACATGGGCGTGATCAACCATTAACTCCTTTTCTAGCTCTTCTCTTTTCTCTGGAGAATAGGAGAGTGGGGTGGGGCTGAAAGTTCCAAGCTTCTAATCATGGCTTGGTCTTTCTGGTGACCAGCCTTTATCAAGGAGCCCACCAAGAGTCACCTCATTAGAACAAAAGACACTCTATTACCCAGGAAATTCCAAGGGATTTAAGGAGCTTGTGTCAGGAACCAAGGTCAAAGACCAAATTTTAGACAAAAGATGCTCCTGGTGCTCTTATCACTTTGAAAATTCCAAGGGGTTTAGGACCTTTGTGCCAGGAACTGGGGTAGAGACCCATATATATTTATTTTCTATTATTTCATAGAAGAGGCAAAAGATTTTTTTTCTCTCCCCTACATATACACACACACACACACAGGGTGTATTTTAATGAGCTATTTGAATGTAATTTCTAAATACTTTAGCACGTATCTCCTAAAAAAAGGAATATTCTCTGATATAACTGAAATAGAACAGGAGCCTATGGGGCCCTCCCAGGTACAAGTCTTTTCCATGTCCTCTGTGTCTTGTTTACAGGAAATAGGCTTCATTCAGCCTCCTTGACCTTCCCTGAGTTCCTAAGGGCAGATTCAAACAGCTGCTTATCAGAGAAAAATACAGAAACTAAGAAAGAGCAGTCAAGAAACAACAGTGCAGCAGTGGAGCAGGGTCCTGATTCCTCCTCAAGGAATATACCAAACAGTAGTTTTGAGTTCTTCTGCAGGAACTAAGGCCCCCACCCAAGTGGAGGATGGTAACTTCAGGCTTAGCACAGGATTCCTGGAGCACCACCCTGTTAACCTCACCACCAACCAATCAGAAGAAGGTCTGCACACAGTGGAAGATGAGAAGACTCTTCCCCCATCTCCAAATGATTCACCCTTTAAAAACTTTCTTGATCAAGCAGAATCTTTGCAGTTGGGTTTTGGACACAAGTCCACCTTTTCCCCAGATTGCTGGCCTCCTGAATAAAGCAAGCTTTCCTTTCCAACCAACACTTGTCTCTCAAGTATTGGCTTTTGAATGGTGAGCAGCCAAACCTCAGTTCAGTAACATAACTTTTATCACACTCAAGAAATTTTATAATATTCCATATGCCATTCTTAATAAAGGACATTAAATTCATTCCCTAATTTCTATTTCATTTTTCAAATGTAAATATTGATGAAGCATTGTTGCTATGGCAAGCCCCAACTGGCCACAGAACAGAATAATATGCAAAACAGAAATTTATGTTTTGATGGATGACACTTCAGTGGGAACGAAGTGCAGATCTTGCCTTGGCTTTGGCAAGAGGTAAGTCATTGCTGACTTTGAGAAGGGCTGCTTGAGGAGAGTGATGAAGATAGAAGCCTTTGCTGGAGTAGATGGAAGAGTGAAAAGGAGGAGTTGGAAAGAGTGAGGTCAGAAACCCTTTTGAGAATTTTGCCATGAAGACGAGCAGAGAGATAAATAGTAGCTGGAGGGGGACCTCAAGTCATGGAGGTTTTCTTTTTTTTTAAATTGGGTGATATTAAAGTGTGTTTATATGTCAATTGGAATAATACAGTGGAGAAGAATATACTGAATATTAACAATAAAGGAAAAAAGTAAATTGACAAGTGACATCCCTGAGAAGGTGTGAGTGTATACGCTAAGTGGAGGGATAGTGTTAGCTAGAGGAGGGGTAATTTTCTCAAAATAGAGGCCGGAAGGCCAGCAACCTGGGGAGAAGTCAGAATTGTGTCCAAATCCAACAGCAAAGATGCTGCTTGACCATGAAATGCTTCAAAGGGAGAATCATTTGGAGAGGGGGGCAGAGTCTTCATTATCTTCCACTGTGTGCAGACTTTCTTCCGACTGGTTGGTGGTGAGGTAACAGGGAAGTGTTGCAGGAGTCTTGTGCTCAGTCTGAAGTTACCATCCTCCACCTGGGTGGGGCCTTAATTTCTACAGAACTCAAAAGTATGGTTCTGTGTATTCCTTGAGGAGGAACCAGGACCCTGCCCCATTGCTGCACTACTGTTTCTTGACTGCTCCTCCTTAGTTTCTGCATTCCCTCCCTTCCCTGATAAGCAGCTGTTTGAATCTGTCCTTAGGACCTCAGGGAAGGTCAAGGAGGCTAAATGAAGCCTGTTTCCTATGAACAAGAAATGGGGGACATGGAAAGGATTTGTACCTGGGAAGGCCCCACAGGGTCTTTCTAATTATTTTAAAGTTGGGGAGAGAAAGTTTACTAAGGATATATAGTAGCACTATTTTGCCAAATTAATTGTCCACTTGTAAATTGTAGTAAAATAAACAAAATTTAATTAATTAAATTAAACTTAAAATTATTTTAAATTTAAATTAAATTAACTCACCTAATTAAGGTGAGTCCATTCAGCACAGCTGTGTGGTTTTTGCCAGGCTCATTCAGCTGATTTGGTGCAGGTGAGGAGTGAGGCGAACTACCAGAGTTAGGTGTTGCTGAAGGAATTCAGTGGAGGGAGGGAGAGGAAAGGACATTAAAAGTGTTTGCTCTACATTGAATCCTAAACAGATACAAGGAGAAGTGAGGACATTAATGTCATATTATTTACTGAAAACGTAGTATTATTGGAGGTCTCAGCAAGGGTCAGAATATTACTGGAATGGAGTTTTTAGAGTACACTGGAACACAAAACCTGAGAATCAGAAAGAGGGAAGTTAAAAAATGATAGTGAAACCATGCATCTCAGATTTGGACTTGAGCCCACGTGCCGGGACTGGAACCCAGCCTAAACCCAGATTGGGACTTTCAAACCCAGCCAAAACTCAGATTGTGACTCGAACTCATGTGGCTGGGACTCAAACCCACGCAGCTGGGACTCAAACCCAGCCAAAACCCACGGTCTTCCAACTGAGATCACATACCTGGTTTCAGGACTTAATGAAGCTCGGGTTCTTGATGTCTCATCGCAGAAAGAATTCAGTGAGAGACAAAGTGATAGGTAAGAAGTGGATTTATTTTGAGAGAAACATACTCCACAGACAGATTGTGGGCTATCTCAGAAGGCGAGAACGGCCTTAGGAGAAACACACTCCGCAGACAGAGTATGGGCCATCTCAGAAGGTGAGAAATGTACCAGGGTATGGGGGGTTGTCAGTTTTTATAGGGGTGGGTAATTTCGTAGGCTAATGAGTGGGAGGAGTATTCTAGCTATTTTGGGAAGGGGCGGGGGTTTCCAGGAATTGGGCCACCACCCACTTTTTGATCCTTATGGTCTGTCTTGGAACTGTCATGGCACCTGTGGGTGTGTCATTTATCTTGCTGATGTGTTATAGTGAGCGTATACTGAAGCTCAAGGTCTAGTGGAAGTTCAGTTGTCTGCCATCTTGGACCCATTTGGTTCTACTCAGTTTATGTCATGTCCTCAGGCTATGTCATTCTTTCAAAAGTTGTGTCC
This sequence comes from Monodon monoceros, assembly GCF_005190385.1. Lineage (NCBI taxonomy): Eukaryota > Metazoa > Chordata > Mammalia > Artiodactyla > Monodontidae > Monodon > Monodon monoceros. The sequence continues at coordinate 68,916,616 of NW_021703771.1, forward strand.
TGGGGCTTCCCTGGTGGCGCAGTGGTTGGGAGTCCGCCTGCCGATGCAGGGGACGCGGGTTCGTGCCCCGGTCCGGGAAGATCCCGCATTCCGTGGAGCGGCTGGGCCCGTGAGCCGTGGGCGCTGGGAGCCTGCGCGTCCGGAGCCTGTGCTCCGCAGCGGGAGAGGCCACAACAGTGAGAGGCCCGCGTACCGCAAAAAAAAAAAAAAAAAAAAAAGTTGTGTCCTGCCCCCTTCCCTCCTGTTTCAATAGTTCAGTGCAGTCTTTCATCTTGACAGGTATGGCCATCAATTGCATGGCTCAGGTGGGGTTGAGAGCTTAAGAATAATTGGAGCTAAAAACATCAAGAACCTGAGAAGTGTCAAAAGTGGATGTTGAAATCACAATAAATTATGTCAGGGCGTATGGTGGACAGTTAGACAGCAAAGCAGTTGCTGAAGCCATTGGTGAGTAAGGGAGAATGATTAAGGGACCATATTTGAAGCAAATGGGAGTAATCAAGGATTTTGAAGTCAGTTGACATGCAGTTCAAGGAAGCAGGTGGAGTTTTGTATTTTGTTTTTTGTTTCCAAGAAGAAAAAAGAAATAGTTGCCTGAAAACATCTAGACAACAAACATTTATTGTTTGTTCTTGGTCGAATGCTTCCATGAACTAAACATTCTAAATGAAATGCATCTCAGGGTACTCCACTTCGCTGTAGAGTAGAAACTAGCACAACATTGTAAAACAACTATACCTCAATTAAAAACAAAATAAATGAAGTGCATCTCTCTGGGTCCATTTAGAACTTTTACACTGTCTCCTTGATGATTACATTTTCTTTAGGGTCACAGTTCTTTTAACTGTGTCACACAAAGGAGTGCTCTTCTTGTGACCCAAATAGCTCCTGAAAAGTAGTTAAGAGCTCCCTGTTCTTCATAAAATTCAAACTGAAATTCAAAATAAGGCATATATGGCATAGTCTAGCTGCATATATTTCTGTTATTTGTAAAGTGTGTGACTTTGACCTGCTTCGTAAGAATGAATAAGGCATTGCAAATGCAAAACGTTGAAGTAGGGAGAAATAATTTTTTCTTTGGGCTGAAGCTGCATTACTTCTTTAAGTAGTTGGGACACTAACAGTCTCCTTAAAGAAGCTCTGTTTTATAGTCACAAGTCACGGGACAACAGTTGGGTCATGCAACATTCACTGATAGTCTTGGAAGGAGCCAGTGTGTCATACCGCCCGTGGGGGGCAGTAAACACAGACTGATTAATATTGGGCCTAGGCAAGGAGAAAACTGGACAGGTTAGTTGTCAAAGTTTAATATCTGCTAAGAGCTTGAGAGCAAAACATTAAGAAAGCATCAGATTTATTATGGTCAAGAGGAAGAATGTTGTTTATGAAAAAAATTGAAAACAGATGAAATGACTGGACATCTTTTAAGGAAAATGATAAATTAGCACACTTGACTTAAAAGAAACAAAAAACTTGCATAAACTAATAACCATTAGAGAAATAAAATTCTAATAAAAATTCTTTTCTTACCTATTCAACCAAAAAATACACGAGGCCAAGTTTATAGGCAAATTTTTGCAAATTTTCTAAGAGTAGTTAAGCAATATCTTATAAAAAATATATCTGAAAATATAAAAAGAGCTAAAGCTATCTGACTCATTTTTATTACCTTGATATAAAAACTGGAAAAAGACAGTACAAGAAAATAAAATCATAGGCCAGGAAATTGAATCTAACAGCATATTACAAATAACCGTAATAACCAAGTTGGTCTATTGCAGGATGAAATGATAGTTCAACATTAGAATATCTACCAATATATAGCTCCACATTACTTGGAGATTAATAAAGAAGAACCATATGCAGAAAAAAATCATTTGATAAAATTCAGCATCAACTAATGATAAATCTGTTAGCAATAAAAACTCTTAGCAAACTAAGAGCAGAAGGGACTTTTCTTAACTCAGTAAAGGATATATCAGAAGTAAACATGATGTTTAATGATCAGCTGTTAGAATGTTTTCCCGTTAAATTCATGAATAAAACAGGATGCCTGCTCTTCCTACTATTGATTACCATCAAAGTGTAGGTCCTGGTCCTTCTAATAAGAAAAAGAAATGAAAGGTATAAAGATCAGAAAGAAAAAGGTAGAACTGTCATTGCTTGAGAATATTATCATCTCTTAAACAGATTGAGAGGCTAAATGGGCAAACTCTTTAGGCTAAAAGAGAGCTCAACGTTATACAAAATTCAATAATGTTTCACTACACCATTAATAAATGAAAAATGTTTGAGGAAAAGTAACACTGGTTTTAAAACTATAAAAAATATGTAAGTCCTTTTCAAGAGCTAAAGTATTGGCTAGGCTGAGCATTTAAAAAGATGAACTTCACCATAAGAGGAAAGTGGAACCAGAAGAGAGTGGAGTCAAACACTGTAATGTTTTCAATTACTTATTTAGCTATTAGTCTGTGTTCTAGACTCTTGCTTTTGAAGCAGTTTAGTCCTGTTAATTCGAATAATTCTCACCGGAAGATCCTTCTGATTGGAATGCCCTTCCTAGTCATCTGCTGGGTTACTCTGCCAAACACTGAGCTCCCTTCAGGTCTGTGTCTTATTCACCTCTGTATCTTTGGTGCCTAATGCAGTGTTTGCCATGAAGGAGAGGGCACAGCACATCTTTCTGTGTTGAATGGCTGCCACTTGGAAGAGAAAGACTTGCCATGTATATGTTTTTATATAATTTTTTAATGTCCTTGGTCACCTGACACTAAAGATTGAAAGTGGTGTGTGTGTGTGTGTGTGTGTGTGTGTGTGTGTGTGTGTGTGTGTGTGGTGGAAACATATATGGAAGGTTGATATTATAATATTTATAGCACATAATAACATTGTATCTTAAAAATAAGATAATTTATAGCGCTCAAAAGAGACTACAGAAGCTTTAAGCCAAGCACACTGTGTTCATGTTTGTGATGAAATGCGCTTTTCTCAGGAAAAGGCTGAGTAGGGTGGTACTTCAAAATAACATCAGGCCCCCAAGCTACTGAAAATACATCCATTCAGGATTCTGTAGGCCCTCAACACTTTGGTCGTGAATTGCGTACTTATTCATTTGGAGCCTTCTGCTCTCAAGCTTTTGTTCTCAAGTAATCAAGCCAGCATTGAGTTTCCTACTCCTGCTTTCTTCTGTAAATTATCATTTTCAGAAGATTGCCTTTGACAGGCTGACTTAATCTCAGGGAGGGATACTGCAGGAGAGCTGGTTTTGCTGCACCACTTGCCCTATCCCTGCGGCACCTGTGGATTTGCTGGTGTCCTAATTGCATTGCCTATTTCCTTTATGATTCCTTTTCAATCCTGAAAAGATAATAACAATAATACCTTATGTTTATGCATTGTTTTATATTTAATAATTTTCCAGGGTTTTTTCAAATTAAAAAAAATTTTTTTCCCTTCTGTCTTCAAATAAAATCTTACTTAGAAGCTTAAAATAAATAACCAGATTAAACGGCTCAGATGCTCTTGTTAACGCATGTGTGGTGGAGGGCGTGGGAGGGAAGGTGTGTCTCAGAGTAGGAAGATTTCTGCCCTCTAGGGCTGCAAGGGTCAAATTTCAGAACCACTGGCGCATATTGTTACCTCAACGCTTCAAACCAGATTTTGCGCAGGCGTTTTTAATTCACATTTTCTGGGTAAATGAATTTAAGCAATTTGCCCAAGATCTTGCACCTAGCAATTAACAGAGCCAAGACTGGGGATATCTATTCAAAGGAACGCAGTAGTCTTTTCACAAACGTGATGGGCAATTAAAACCTGGCAAAAAATGAGACTTACATATGAAATGAGTTACACTGCATACATTTTAGTTAAAATGATCATACTCATAAATATTTTTCTTCAACTAAAAACTTGTCCAATTGGTTAAATAAATGATGGTGCAGCCTTTCAATGGACAGTTTTACAGTTGTTAAAAAGAATAAGACACTCTATATGTACTGATAAAAAGTAACTTAATTGTTAAGTAAAAAAAAGCAAGACAGAACATCTGGTATATAGTTTTTAGTGTAAAAATGTATGTAAATATACTTGCATACATTTATATATATGTGTATGTTTAGAATACAATGGAAGAATGCACCAGAAACTGTTGACACTAGTTCTTTCCAGAGAGAGACAGGGTGATTGGGGATTAGGAGTGAGAGAGAATTATTCTTCATCTTATATCCCCAGTAATTTGATTTGTGCCACCTGAATTTAACCACAATTAAAAAGTAATTGTTTTCTATAAAACCTTGGTCCATGACAGTATTTTTTACTAAGGGCCATTTTCTGACCCTCAACCATCTGAGGTTCCCCATGATATGTTCTCGTGTCACTCTGTATCTTTAATTTATTCATCAATTTTCAGTTATTCAACTGTTTTGTCATTAGTTGATTAATGTCAATCTTTCACAAGACTAAGCTTCAGAAAGTGAGGACCATTTCTGTTTTTGCTCTTTTAAACGATCGGGAAAATTGTCTAAGACTTGAACATGGGCAAAGAGGTTGCTGGATGTCCTTTTGTTGTCTAGATGGACCCTCCAAAGATTATCTGACTCTCTAAGGGTCTACATCTTCATCTTTCTATTGACTAAGTTGTTTTAGAACTCTGTACGTAGAAGTTACAGATGACTGATAGCTATGCAAATGATTCTCATCTATAGGAATGCAAAGAATTTGTCTGATAGCTTATGCCTTATTGAAATGATAATACCTCAGACATTACGTTTTATTGCCATGTAGGATATTAACCAGTTTTACATCTATTAGTCAATTAATTTCAGCATTCTTGATTCTTATTGTATACATACAATGAATAATAATATACCTAATGAATATATATTTATATTCATTCTTCAAATTCTTCTTTGAACCATTTTTAACATTTCACTACTTCCTATTAATTCAGAAACTGTGAAGTATCTGAGATATTCCTTTGCTTGCAGAAACACCAGACTCTGAATAGGATGTTACACCTTTATTATTCACGGCAATAACAGTGTAGCACTGGTTCCTCAAGCCCAACACCTTACTAGGTGATGTGATGAGAGCCAGATGGTTACACCTGTGCATATAGGAGGCTGTACCGCAGGAGAGAAACCCCAAATTATGAATCTCAGAACTGACATAGGAGCTGGAACACCCGCCCCTCCCCCTTCTAGGGAAAGAGAGATTATTTTTTACTCAGAATGTAAACAAATCCTCTCTGGAAGGAGGGGAAGATCTCTAACCTGGAAAGTACACATTTGGTTCGGGGAGAGATAGGAATGATATTATTAATCATTGAACGGGAGCAGATGCCTCTGCCATGAAGGAGGCAAGCAGCTTCATGTGGAATACCCTTAAATGTGAAGAGCAGATGGTCCTGGGGGCGGGGAGGAGACATTGCCTTGTCACCCTAGCGAGTCAGTTTCAGTGCTCCAGCGGCACACCCTGTGTAGGAATACAGAGTGATAGAGGAAGGATTGCCTTCCAACAGTTCCTTCATTAATGAGTTGAGTAAAATCTTTGACATGCATTCATTTTATAATTATACAAAGTAAGAACTTTAGCTTTTTGAAAATTATACTTTAGGAATCCCAGTGTCATTCATAGTACCCACTACATAAAAGATATTCAATAAATATTTATTGATTAAATAAATAATAAATTAATAAAAGGTAAGAATTTAATTTCTTTCTATTTTCAAAAAATGATTATGGAATTTTAATGATTTAAATAAAATTATAGAAAATGCCTATCTATTCCTTCCCTTTTCCATTTTTTTACTGGTAGGACTTGTAAAGTAAGCATTATTAATTGAGCTACTTTATTCTAAAAATAAAACTATCCTACTTTGCACTTTAGGGCCTGTGTTCCTTTATTTCTTCTCAAGAGATTAGCCATACACATCCTGTACCAGCTTGCAGTAAAGGAGGGCTTGATGATCATGTGTGATGCTTTGAGAAGGAAAAAGGCTCTAAATAGGCAAGTTCCAAATTCCCTTGATTACAGTTTATATTGATTAGGACTCTTTGCTTGCAAATAACAGAAAATCAATCCAGACTACTCTAAGCAAAAAAGAAAATTTGTTGGAGGGATAATGGACTATGTCATTGAATTTGAGGGCAATGAAGCAGCCGAACCTTAGGAACAATAGATTGCCATGCTGTAGGGAACCCAGAAAGCCCTCTCTCTCCTTATCTCTCCTTTCTGCCTCTCTGTGTACATCTGTTTCATTACTGTCTCTCACTGTTTTCTTATTAGCTGCATGGCCTGGTAGAAAATGGCTGGTACTGCCTGCTCCCAAGTAACAGTTACTTATTGCAGACTGATAACCCAGTAGAAAACAGATCTCTTGCTTGCTCTGGCTAAGGAATTGCTTTCCAATTCCCAGGGAAGAGACTGATTGCCCAGCTGTGTCAGGTACCCAATCAATGAGACCAGAGGCTATTGCTGCGGGGTGACATGCTGTAGGAACGTGTCAGCTTCTGGAATAACCTCGTGGCTAGTGAAGAAGGAGGTAAATTTCTAGAAAAGTAGAGTTAGTGAGGTAATTCAGTAAGTACTCACTAGAGTAACTTTTCAAAACGATTTGTGAATAAAGGAAAGCATCAACCCAGCAAACTGGGAAAGCATAAAAGAAGGCAGAGGCACAGTCTGGTAATTAAGAAACAGAATGGAGAATGTGAAATTGTGGAAAACCAGAATAAATGAGACTCAGAGGGAGAAGGGAGAAGGTGGAAATTTTCCAGTAGGATGATAATGGTGCTTGCATTTTCCTAGAGGGGTTTGGAAGTCTAATGAACAAAGTTATAAAAGTGTTTTGTCATCTATTCTGTTAAACTTTCTGCAGTGACAGAAACGTTCTATATCTGCACAGTCCAATTTGGTAGTCCATCAGCCACATATGCTATGGAAAGCTTGGAATGTAGCTAATGTGACTGAGCAACTGAATTTAAAATTTTATGTTTTAATTAATTTAAATTTAAATAGCCACATGTGGCTAGTGGCTGCCATATTGCATAGTGCAGCCTCATACTGAGAGACTGAATATACAAACAGACAATGGCCATACCACACACACAAAAACAGAACTCTTAACCCACAACCTGCAGTAAGCTGCCCAGGAAACCAACCCAGGAGGCCAGCCTACTATACCTCAGATTTGTAGGAAGCCAGACTACTAGGTCTGGTAACAACTAGGAGGCCAAACAATCACCCCTAACATTCAGCCTCAAATGGCCAGGACTTGATTAATAACTGACAGCTTCGCTAACCTTTGTCCCTGTCTCCAACTAAGGACCAACCGGAGAAAGCCAAACATATATTCCTAGCTAATCACGTAGGATGCCTGGCTTCTGGTTAGCCTCCTACAGCTTCTTTGTGCCAACAGCCTACAATCAGGGCATACCCGAAGCCTTCCCTTTCTTCCACTATAAAGCTTTCCCACTCCGCTGCCTGCGTTTGAGTCTCTGCCAAAATGTAAGTGATGGTGGCTGACTCCTGTGCTATAGAAACTCTGAATATAGGCTTTCCTTGTTCTCATTTGGGTGGTCTTTGTTTCTCCATAGCATTTATTTATGTGTCTTAATTTATTCCTGTATGAACATCAAGAAAAGCTAAAGGGTTAGAGATGACCATGCCTTAATTGGCTTGGCATGTGTTCCTCAGTGCTATACTTGCATGGTATTTTAATGGGAAATCACTGTTTCATAGGGATTTATATTTTACAAAATAATTGACAAAAGCCCCAATCATCCTTAGCATATGGGGACATGCATTCAATTGTCTGCTTATATTTATTACCTGTGCCCATTTATAAGTGAATAGATTAGGGTTGCCAGAGTTAGCAAACAAAAACATAGGACAGCCAGTTAAATTTGAATTTCGGATAAACAACAAATTAATTTTTTTTCTAATAAATTTATTTATTTATTTTTGGCTGCATTGGGTCTTCGTTGCTGCACGTGGGCTTTCTCTAGTTGCGGCAAGCAGGGACTACTCTTCGTTGTGGTGCGCAGGCTTCTCATTGCGGTGGCTTCTCTTGTGGTGGAGCACGGGCTCTGGGCACGCGGGCTCAGTAGTTGTGGCATGCAGGCTCAGTAGATGTGGCTTGCGGGCTCTAGAGCGCAGGCTCAGTAGTTGTGGTGCACGGGCTTAGTTGCTCCATGGCATCTTCCCAGACCAGGGCTTGAACCCGTGTGCCCTGCATTGGCAGGCGGATTCTTAACCACTGTGCCACCAGGGAAGTCCAACAAATTAATTTTTTGTGTAAGTATATCCCATGCAGTATTGGTTTTGATATGCTAAAATGTGATTCATTGTTTACCTGAAATTCAAAATTAAGTTGGCATCCTGAATTTTATCCAGCAGTCCTCGTATATATGCTTCTCCCAATATGTAAATATGTTTCTTACACAGCCTCACTCTGGCCAGGTTTTATATAGGGCTCAAACTTCAGGAGAAAGGGCACCAGAAATATTTCTAGATATTCTATTTTGTCATGTCCCTCTTTCATTGGATGGAAGGAAAGAGTTAGAATAAAGATAATAGAGGAAAGTAGAGCAGAACAATGGTGATGATTGTATTTTCTCAGGTGGGGCAGGGGTACTAGAATGGACAGAATCCCCAGGAGACCAGCCTTGTGGAACCCATGGCATCTGTGCCCTGGTGATTCAGTGCTGTGCAGGATCAAAGGGAGAGTCTCTAGCCTCTATGATCTTGCCAGGGGACCAGAAATGCAGTTCATCTCACTGAATATGAAGAGGCTTCTGTATCTGCCTTGTCTTCTTAATCCTGACTCTGCCAACCTACAGAGCTCACTCATTTATTAACAATTTTAATGAGAACCTACTATGTGCCAGGCAGTGTCCTAGTTTCCAGGAATTTTGCCAAGGATAAAGCAAAAAATATCCCTGCCATTATGGATCTTATGTTCTATTCCAGGAAAAAGGTAATAAATCAGCAACAAATAAATGATTGTATATGTATCTGTTAGTAATAAATGATATGAATACAAATGAAACAGGATAAGGAGAAGGAAGGTGGGCAGAGTCAAGTGCCAGCTCCTCTCCCACATCATCAACATAACCTGCTGATAAAGCAAAGATGAGTCAGTTACTACTGTGATCTCAGTGCTGAAAGGAAGAGCACTGCCACGGCAGTCTTAGATGTGCCTTGGATAGGGAGGGAAAAGGTGGGATATTGATGAGTTTTGGAAAGTCTAGTTTAAGGCAGGCTTTTCATTGTCAGTCCAGATTGGGATTGTTGAACACACCAGAGGCTTGGATTTGGAATTTAAGAGGAAACTGTTTGATGAGCCCAGCTAATTTACTTGAATGAAGTCTAGTGTTGTTTGGATAAATGAATATTGAGAAGTTCCTGAAATAAGCAATAATATTGTCTGCAAATCAATTTTCCTGGGCAAGAGTTTCCTAGGATGGTGAAGTCCTGTTACTGCAAACAGTGAGCTATATGGTTTTAACAGTTTGAGGGCTGGGGGCTGTTTCAGTTAGTTTGGTCAGGGAAGGCCTCCCTAGTTGATGACAGTTGAGTAAGACCTGACTGATATGAAGGGTGAGTCACTGGCAGTTCTGGAAAAGAGCATTCCAGGTAGGAGGAAGAGAAAGGGCCAAGCCCCTGGGATGGGAATAATTTTGAGTGTTCAAGGGCCAGCAAGAGAACCAGGGTGGCTGGGGAGCCTAGTGAACAAGGGGGAAGTAACTTTGGAGATATAGTCAGGAGCCAGGTTGTTGAGGACCTTCCTAACACTACGGAAGGGGTTGGATTGAATTCTAAGTGATATGGGAAGCATTAATGGTTTTCAAAAGAGGAATAATCTGAGTTATAGGGTTAAAGGACAGCTTTGCAGGGAGACTAGTTAGGAAGCTATTGCAGTGGTCCAGGTGAGAGATCGAGGGGCTTGGTCTTCAGTAGTAACTGTGGAGGTGTTGAGATGTCACTGATGTAGAGGTATGTTTTAAAGGTAGATTGACGCAAGAGGGAGGGGATATGGGGATATATGTATACGTATAGCTGATTCACTTTGTTATACGCAGAAACTAACACACCATTGTAAAGCAATTATACTCCAATAAAGATGTTAAAAAAAAAGGTACATTGATTGGATGTGGGATGTGAGAGAAAAAGAGGGATCAAGAATAACTCCTAGTATTTTTGACTTGAACAGTAGATGAAATGTTGTATGCTGTTGCTATAGTCTGAATTGTGTTCCCCCAAAATTCATATGTTGAAGTCCTTACTCCCAATGTGACTGTATTTGGACAGTGCCTTTGGGGTGGTAATTAAAGTTAAATGAGGCCATAAAAGCAGGGACCTAATCTGATAGGACTGGTGTTCACCTGAGATCTCTTTCTGCACCCACAGGGGAAAGGCCATGTGAAGACACAGCAAGGAGGCCACCGTTTGCAAGCTGAGAAGAGAACTCTCACCAAAACCAACCCTGCTGACACCTTGATCATGACTCTGGCCTCCGGAACTGTAAGCATATAATCTCTGTTGTTTAAGCCTCTCAGTCTGGTATTCTGTTATGGCAGCCTGAACAGGCTAATACACCATATAATGGTATATAGAAAACTGTGGAAGGAGTAGATTTGATGGGGTGGAAGGGTGGGCTGAAAATCAAGAGTTCTCTTCATGGAGATGTGGAGGTGGTGGTTGGTATATAGTAAAGGATGTTGAGATACAAATGTGGGAGTCAGTAATGTGTGGCTCAGAGATTTTGATTTCCCTTTTCTTCCCTAAACATCTGACCACTGTCACCACCAGCCTCCCTTCCCGCCTTCTCCAGTACCTACTGCTTTTATGCCATTTCTCATCTTCCTACTGAAAACTACTTTCTGAAAAGGATTAGCTGTGGTATAAAAATCTCTGGACATGGTGTTAAATACACTGCATTCATATGCCATCTCTAACACTTACCATCTCTAGCCAGGGAGGCTTGGCAACCAATTCACTTAACCTCACTTGGCATCAAGCTCCTCCCCTGAATTAAGAATAAGGATTTTTGTCTTACAGGATTACTGTGAAGTAACAATGATGCAGGATAAAAATAAATGTGAAAGCATTTTATAAAGTTAAAGTTTCAATTAAAGTATATGGGTTCATTGGTATTATTCAATTACGTTTTAGTGTGGCAAGTTAATTTCCTATGGGTGATTACATATAACCTGTAGAAAAGAAAAATTTGACCCATGAAAAACATGTCTGGAATTAATGATGCAAGAGGACTTGTGTCCACTCTTCTTCCCCAAATCTCATCAGATAAATGAGTAACTGATCTACCTACAAATGAAACCAGTTTCATCCTTAATTCTCTGTGGAATGGATCTATTTCTGTTTACAAACCAGACTGCCTTGTTCTAGAAGGTATAATACAGACTATACCATACAGTTATAAAATCATAGGATGTTAAAGTAAGAGTCCTTAGATATATTTCCAAGGATGGCAGAATTGCAACTTAAATCACTACTCTTCTATCCTTTGACCGTGGAAAACATTTCTTATCCATCATAGTGTACTTTTCCCCTAGGCCTTTGTAGAGCTCAAAAATCCTTTTCTTTATGGTAATCATATAACAACTACCACTCAGTTTTAGTGGACAGATTTTATTCCCTATCTGTGATTTTAGTTAAATCCTCTCATTATACAGATGGAGAAACTGAGACCTGAAAATTAGTCTAACAGTGTGCTTAATGTTTTTAGTAGATGCCAAAACTATCTAGGCAGAGCGCTGTATTCCTATATGTGTAAAGTAAGTGTGCTTGTTATGAATGTGCGTGCCATATCCTCAACATCTGCCTGCTCCCCCGATATAGATGACTGTTCATTTGAAGTCTTCTTTTCTGATTGAAGATATCCCTAGGGAAGCTGGAGATGTCATTCATTCAACAAATCTTTCTGGACCAACATTAGCAGTATTGAAGCACTGCTTTCTAAGAGATAGGACTCTTGCCTTTTGCCTACTTAATTGAGTAAAATAAAAGTAAGACAGGAATTATTAGATCCTTGTAATCCATTGTTAACTTACTGCATTACAACTGAGCTCTTCCATTCTTAAATCTCTTTTAACTTCTGAAAAAGGCAGGCAGAGAGGTTTCTTCTCCTTTGATCTTCTTAAGGGCAGTGATACATTAAGGGATGCTATCATGTCTCAGGCTGCCAAAATTTAACACTAAAAACACTGTGTGCTCTCTGAACATAATATCCTTCCTACAGTATCTTCCCTTGACAGGCATAATTACTTGAACCATCCACAGGGACCTCTTGATGAGACTTACTGTGTTTGTGGACCGTTTTGTTTCATTTAATTAGTTGTCTGCATGAGCAGTACATGAAGAGAGTTGCCTTCTTCCACAAAAAAGGGAATGTCATCCATTTCTAAAGATGGACTAAACTGAAGGTTCCTAAATTAGAAAAATAATCACTTTTGGGGTTTTGAGTAAGCCCTCAACACACAAGCCCCCACGTTACAGTATTTTTTTGTGCCACCTAACCTCACCTATGAATTTGCAAATCTTTCATCAGATTATTCTTGACACAGGATGTTAAAATGGGACTCTTCCTATCTCAACTTTAGTTGAGGCCATATACAGTAGAGGCTTCCTTCTAAAGTGAATTCTGAGTCAAGTCACCATAGTTTAATTCACACATAAACCACATTAAAGGTCTAAAAAGTGTTCAGTTGTTGGGCCTAAAGAGAATTAGGAGAGGATTTCTTTGGAGAAAGCTACCCTATTGAGTCCACCCCATCAAAACTGAGAAGTGTGTATTTACAGGAGGGAAGTGCTTCCTAATTCCAAGTCTAATAAGAGGAACTCCAATGAGACCACATTAAGAGCTTGCTATGGAATCTCTACAGATATAGAACACAGATTAGTGAGGCTTGATTCATGCTTGAGAAAGCTAAAGCATCTTGGGGCATGGAAGTGGGCTGTAGCCGGAAAAGTACTGCCTCCCTTCCAGCTGCAGATCACAGGGCATAAACTGTAGGGAACAAATGTCATAACCAAACAGGTAATGTCAGCTTGACGTAATTTTAAGAGACCAGCCTAGAGTGACTTCCATTAGGGTAGTATGAAGAAGTTGGTGAATCTTCTGACAAACTGACAAAATTTTAAAATGAAAAAATATTTCAGGACTCTGGACCACAGAGTCCATATTGTGTAGACCACAATTTGAGAAGCATATATTCTTTTTTTTTTTTTTGGGAATTCCAAGCTTAGAATTTTTAATGTCCAAACAAAACATGTTTCCTCATTAGTAAAGACACATTTTCGTTGAAGCTTCATCACCTTTTGTGTCGAATGGCACTGTGTTATCATCTCATTAATCTTCAGTGTTCTTGGGAAGCAAGAGTATAGAATTATCCATCCCATTATATTGCCTTTACTTATCATAATTGATTCAATATCATGTTATAAAGCATAAGTTCTTTACGTTTTATTCTTCTTATTGTTAGCCATAGACTAGCAGTTTTTGATTCTGAATTATAATATTTTGTTATTTTGGTGCATTTTTATGTTATTTTTAAAATTGAGATACAACTGACATATAATATTACTTTCAGGTGTACAAAATAATAATCTGATATATGCATATATTTGTGAATTGATAATCACAATAAGTCTAGCTAACATCCATTGCCGCAAATGCTATAATATTTTTTTCTTTTCTTTTTTTTTTTTAACATCTTTATTGGGGTATAATTGCTTTACAATGGTGTGTTAGTTTCTGCTTTATAACAAAGTGAATCAGTTATACATATACATATGTTCCCATATCTCTTCCCTTTTGCATCTCCCTCCCTCCCACCCTCCCTATCCCATTCCTCCAGACAGTTACAAAGCACTGAGCTGATATCCCTGTGCTATGCGGCTGCTTCCCACTAGCTATCTACCTTACGTTTGGAGAAGCATATATTCTTTAAAAAACTGGAGTGCTTTGGGTAAGAACAGCAGGAGTCTAACGCCTTTTTGCTTGGACTGCTCTCAGCCTCTCTCCCACCCCAGCACAACTGGAAAGAAGTATAGTTTTACCAGCTTAGAGCTGGCTGCAAAATTTAGTAGCATTATTGTCAGAGTGGGCAGCATCAATTTGGGGAAGGAGGCAAAAATCTATAACCCTGTCAACTAAAAGTGAAGAACTTTGTAGGAAATAAATGGGGAAAACTTGTAGTTTTGCTTGCCCAAGTTTGTGGTCCTGGTTAGGGTGAGCAGTGGACTAGCAAGAAATTTAATGAGGAGGTGGTCCTGGAAAAGAGAGAACTCTAAAAGGCTGAGTAGATAAGCTCTCCATAACCCTTGGCCTACTGGGAAACTACATTTATCCCAGTTTTTTTTGCAGCATAAATTATAAGTCAAGGGAGACTTGAGAATTTGCTACAACTTGGAATGTTGTCCTTATACAGATCCTTATATATTCCTGGTCCTTATACAGATCAATAGGCAGAAGGTCTCAACACAAATTATTGGCTGACCACAAAGCTATGTAGCCACAAGGATGACCCCTAAAAAGACAGACTATAATATAATAATAAGAATAAGAAAACTGAACAGAGACCTCTGTTCTGTTCAGTGCACATTGTGGGCAGATAAGCATTGCAGTTTATGTCCAGGCAAATGAAAGCAACTCTCAGAAAAATAAAACAGAATTCATAGTTGCTATAATAAGTTATCTAAAATGTCAGTTTTTCAATGAAAAATTATGAGACATGCACAGAAATAGGAAAGTATGACACTATACTCAAGGGAGAAACCAATTAATAGAAACTGACTCTGAGTAGGTTCAAGTGTAGGCTTTAGTAGACTAAGACTTAAAGTAGCTATTATAAATGTGTTCAAAAAAGTAAAGAAAAATATTATGACAATGACTCAACAAATAGGGAAACTTAAGAGAGAATAGACTCTAAGAAAGAACCAAATAAAATTCTTGAATTAAAAATTCCAAAACTGTAATGAGAAATTCTATAGATGGGCTCAAAACAGATTTGAGATGGCAAAGGAAATAATCAGTGAACTTGAAGTTAGAGAAGTCTTAAGAACATAGAGAAAAAAGATAGAAGAAAAATAAGCAGAGTCTCAGAGTCCTGTGGGATAACATCAATGTAACAATATACATGTACATGTAATGGAACTCCCAGAAGGAGAGGAAAGAGGAAAAAGGGCAGAAAAAATGCTTAAGAAAATAATGGCTGAAAAATTCCCAAATTTGATGAAGACATTAATTTACAAATCCAAGAAGCTCAATAGACACCAATTATGATAAAAACAAAAGATTCCCTTCTAGGCCATCATAGTGAAACTGATGAAATCCAAAAACAAAGAGGAAATATTGAAGGCAGCAGGAAAAAAGTGACTGATTTACAGTAGGGGAATGTCAGTACAATGAATGGTTGACTTCTCACCCAAAACAATGGAATCCAGAAGGCAGTGGAATGATATACTCAAAATGTTGAAAGAAAGAAAGAACTCTCCGTCATCTTAAAAAAATGGTACAAATGAACCTATTTACAAAACAGAAATAGAGTCACAGGTGTAGAAAACAAAAACTTATGGTTACCAAGGGAGAAAGGGGGGGGCTAGGAGTGATAAATTGGAGATTGGGATTGACATATACATACTACTATATATAAAATAGATAACTAATAAGAACCTACTGTATAGCACAGAGAACTCTACTCAATACTCTGTAATGACCTATGTGGGAATACAGTCTAAAAAAGAGTGGATATACATATATGTATAACTGATTCACTTTGCTGTATACCTGAAACTAGCACAGCATTGTAAATCAAATATACTCCAATAAAAATTAATTTTAAAAAAGCCTCAAATGGGCTTATTCCTGGCTCTTGGTGTCCACTCAGGGAGGAAGATGAGAAGAAACATGTCTCTTATTTCTCATCTTTTTTAAAAAACTTTTCCAGTCTATCTACATTATCAAGAACCCTCCTGGGTTTCTTCTGTGTCCATCACATCACGCCACAAAATCTGCTGGTGCTTCAGCAGTAAGAAATCTCTTAGGGTTTCTAGTTTTTAAAGACCCCACAATCCTGGTCTAAGGGGAAAATAATACCCACAGGATTCCAAGAAGAATTGAGAAAATGTGAAATTGGTAAAGGTGAACTCTCAACCTGGAATTTGGCAAGAAAAGTTTGGGTTCAGGAGAACCCTATGTATTGAGGAATCCAATCTAGAACAAGTGTGAGTGTCCATGTATATGTCTGTGAACTTGTGTTATTTTAACTATTGACGATTATAATTGTACCTAGTTTGTGAAAATTTACCATTCCAACTGATTTTGTGTATTGAAAAACTAATGAATTAAAAAAATTACATTTGTAGAAAGCACACAAAAAAAGAAATAACTGTTCATCAAGAGTCTTATATACAGTGAACTTCTCTTTCAAAAGTGAAGATGAAATAAAGATATTCCCAGATAAACAAAAACTGGGGGAATTTGTTGCTGGCAGACCTGTCCTGCTAGAAATACTAAAGGTACTCCTTCAGGTTGAAATGAAATAACATCAGACAGTAATTTAAATTCACAGGAAGAAATGAAATAAATACGTGAGTATATATAAGATTGTGTGTGTGTGTGTGTGT
>NW_021703771.1:68933272-68935686 GCF_005190385.1 Monodon monoceros
TGTGTGTGTGTGTGTGTGTATTTATTTATTTATTTATTTATTTCTCCCTCTCTTCTTCTATAAAGGTGTTGCCTTGCCAGGTGAGGCGGCAAGCAGTAAAAAGCCAGGACAGAAATTCAGAGGGAATCAGAAGTAGTTGGCTGAAGGAGAGGATTATGTCCATGATGATAATTGCTGTCAGGGGGGCCCAGGAGGGACATCTGTGAAGGCACAAACATGACTTGGGAGAAGAATAAGCTTTAAATACTTGCTGGATTCAGAGAGCATGAAGCTTTCTTTAAACAGGCATAGTCAAATAAGGTCTTTCCAGTCCCCCTTACTCGCCCTCAGCCTGGCTCTGCTTCCATTCTGGCAAGAGTTGAAATAGCTTAGTCAGTGGGGAGAAAGAGAGAAGAAGCCAACCACAAACTTACCTTCCCAAGTGGTGGACAGCTCACCTAAAACTAACCCTAATTCAAGGTGAGGAAGGGGATAAGCCTCATCTTTCAATGAGAATTGAATTGTGGATTGATATTGAAATGGACATTTTTGATTACTGGAATGTTTGTGAATTAAAGGATCTGTAGAACTTTTCACTACCTAAGAGAGTCCAGCAGAGTTGAGAGCCTGCTTTTCTAGGAGCAGAGGACATTCTACCCCATGCCCCTACCTGACAGGTTTAAAGGAGAAGTGGAGGCCAAAAGTAACATTCCTTTATGAATTCATCCCATCCTTCCTGCATGTTAAATATCTAGTACACTTGCTTGTTCTTTTTTTTAAAATATAAATTTATTTATTTTTGGCTGCTTTGGGTCTTCGTTGCTGCACGCGGGCTTTCTCTAGTTGTGAAGAGCAGGGGCTACTCTTTGTTGTGGTGCACGGGCTTCTCATTGTGGTGGCTTCTCTTTTTGCAGAGCACAGGCTCTAGATGCATGGGCTTCAATAGTTGTGGCACGTGGGCTCAGTAGTTGTGGCGCATGGGCTTAGTTGCTCCATGGCATGTGGGATCTTCCCGGACCAGGGCTCGGACCCGTGTCCCCTGCATTGGCAGGTGGATTCTTAACCACTGCACCACCAGGGAAGTCCCCGCTTGCTTGTTCTTTACCAGCACTGAGATTTCTAGTCCCTCAGCCCTTTCAGTTTTTCCCTCCCTAAATCAAATTCTTATGATTTAGCATTCTTATCAATTCTGAACAGACCCCACAATTTGTTGCTTTAACCAAATTCTTCCCCGTGTGTTTAATGATCACCTCTGTTTTTCCATCATACAAATCTTGTAATCATTCTAATCTTTAGAGAAAATCACACATCTGAGTTCTTGGTACCAGGATCATTTAATGGTCTTCAGCCTCAGATGGACCATTTACACTACTCATCAAGATTTTTGTCTGCCTCTGGTCAGTTTCCTCTCCCAGTCACCACATGTTTATCACAGATTTTAACTACTCTCAAGCCCCTTTTTCTGCACTTGTCCTTTTCCCTTCTAGCTGGTAAAGCTGCTGTCTGCATCCGAAAGATAATTGAAGTTGAAGTGAGATAAACTTCATGCTCACTCACATCTTCACTTCTTCCCCTCCAGCCTTACGGAAAGAAGCTTCTATTTACGGCTGATCTTAAGCTCATTCATCCTCTTTCATCTCTTCTATATTTACCCCTCTTCTGTATTTTTAAACTTATCCTCTTCACTAGCTTCTCAACAACTTGGAAACATGCTAAAGTTATTTCTCACTTAGAAATTAACCCCGCTGTCAGCCCCTTGTATTCCTTTTCTTAGAGCCCTATATCAGGGCACCCTTTACAACCAGGCATACTGAAAAGTAGTCTCTATTTTCTATCTTCACTTTTTCAGAACCCATTCACTCTGTTCCTAGAAATGGGTATTTATATCTTCTGTCTGACAAATATAATGCTATTTTCTCATCTGCCCTGTGAGATTTGATACTGTTGATGACCCCCCCTCCTCCTGCAGACCCCTCTCCTTCCTTGACTTCTAGGACATCACTCTCCCATGGTTATCTTCCTTCCTCCCTGATGCTTCATTCCCTCTGCCCTTTCCTTCTCTATTTCTGAGAGTTCTGTCCTCAGATTCTTATTCTTTTACTTTATACTTTTGTCCCTAAATGATGACATTTGATCTCAAAGTTTTAACTGTGTACCCATGATAATCTGGATCCCTGGTTTGAATCTCTGTCTATTCAAGACCTTGGACAACTTCGCTCAGATTTCCATTCCCCAGATACCATAAACTTAACGTATGGAACACTCATTTTATTAACCTTATCCCAGCACACATGTCTTGCCTACCATGGTGAATGGCATCACCTGTCATTTTGCTATCCAAACCAGACATCTGAGTTAAATTCTCACCTATTTAATTTACTTCTATCTACACACACACACACACACACACACACACACACACACACACACACACA
>NW_021703771.1:68935696-69082647 GCF_005190385.1 Monodon monoceros
ACACACACACACACACACACACACACACACACACACACACACACACATATATATTTTTTGGCCACACCGCATGGGATTTAATTCCCCGACCAGGGATCAAACCTGCGTCCCCTGCATCCCTGCTTGGAAGTGCAGAGTCTTAACCACTGGACCACCAGGGAAGTCCCTATCTACAAACATTGAATTGATTTTCAAATCATGTAGATTTTGCCACCGTGTTATCTACCCTATACTTTTCAACCTCTTCTATTAAAGTCTCAGTCTAGGCCCTCAAAACTCTCATGGATTATTCCTATACTCTCTTTGTTTCTACAGCTCCACCAGACTAAGTGTTTTAAAATGCACTTTCCTGCTTAACTCTCTTTAATCCCCATAGCTTTCAAGTTAAAACCTAAATTTCTTATCAGGTTTATAGGTCTCTTATGATATAACCTCTGCCTCCTTCCCAGACACTACCATGTTCCCTTCCTCTCCAGCACTACCCAGATCTTTTTATCTTCCCTAAATTATTTGTTCTTATTCACATCTACTGTGTGTTTCATGCCACTGTTCTTTTGTGCATGCTCTCCCCACTGCTTCTATCCCTTTTTCCTACTTGCTACTCACCTTTCAAGTCTCAGAACTCTCTCTTTTTCTCTAGTAGCATTGATTCCTCCCTTATTTCTGCCCTCACTCTATTCTATAAAAACACCATTGTATCAGCTTGGGATTCAGTTAGGATTTCTGAAAGGTTCTTGAGGACAGAACCTCATCGTTTTCATGATTGTATACACAACACAGAGCAGAGTGCCTGGAACATAGTTGGCAATCAATCAGTGTTTCTTCAGTATAATTGACTTAACGATAATAAATTGCCCAGTGTCCAGAGAGCACACTTCTTCCTTTTACCAGCCTTAGTCTTTCAGATTTTGTGTGGGGGTCAGGATTGTCAGCTCACACTTAAATAAGCCCTAATGTCATCTCTTGAGGAAACTGAGGGAGAAGCAGGCTGTAGGTGGGCTCTTAGATCTTTCTCTGGATCTTTGTGCTGAGACCCTTCAGTGAATCCCAAGGCAGTCAGGTCAGGTGGGAGGGGTTACACCCATGGTTGTTTTTCCTATTTATTTGTCTATTTTTAAAATAAATAATCAAGAATTTTGGAATACATGCCCTAAAATTCTAGTTACTATTCTCATGTTTGGTACAGTATAATCATCTAAGGTTCTAAACTAATTGGGAAACATAAACTAATGTTTAGTATTGTATCTTCATTTTTTTCAGAGAAACAAAAGCATGTGAGGTTCAATGACTTAACTAAAGGAGATTTCCAAGCTTTTGATGAATTAGAAAGAAATGCTTCTCTTATATCCAGTCCTGGACCCCTTCCTGTGTCCTTTTAAGAAAACTAGAAAATGAAATTGGGTGTTACGGAAATATTCTTCTCAAATTGCTAGTGTTTTAGATTTAAATTCTTTATTTTTAAATTTAATTTTTTTGGCTGCATTGTGTCTTTGTTGCTGTGCGCAGGCTTTCTCTAGTTGTGGTGAGCGGGGGCTACTCTTCATTGCCGTGTGCGGACTTCTCATTGCGGTGGCTTCTCTTGTTGCGGAGGACGGGCTCTAGGCACGTGGGCTTCAGTAGTTGTGGCTCGTGGGCTCTAGAGCACAGGCTCAGTAGTTGTGGCGCATGGGCTTAGTTGCTCCGTGGCATATGGGATCTTGGCAGACCAGGGATCAAACCCGTGTTCCCTGCATTGGCAGGCAGATTCGTATCCACTGCACCACCAGGGAGGTCCCCGCAAATTCTTTTTTTCCTTTTTTTAACTTTATTTATTCTCTAACCATGCAGTCCATCAAAGGATACGGCTGATCACCTTTTACATGAGACATGGTGCTGCATTTGAGACTTGCAACCATCTAGAGCTGGTCTTACATCTCACCCTTCTGCCTAGCAGCTGTGTGATCTTGGACCAATTACTAAACCCCCTTAAGTTTCTCAGCAGTAGAATGTATTTGGAGGGAGTATAAAGAGACGTGATTGATTCTTGCTCTAAAGATTTGTTCTTTAACTGGACACATGTGCACTGTAATCCATAGACCGGTGGTGCCACAGCATAAAGAAATAGTTTCCAGACTTCAGTTCCACATGAAGTAGAGTGCAGGAAAAGGGGATTGGTCAGAATGGTGAGCAAGGCCAAAAGATGTGTAACTTGTGGACAAGGATCCATTGATTTTCTTTTTTTTTTAAAATAAACTTGAAGTGTCTTCTTGGCTCAGTGATGGAAGAAGAAGTTGCCTTCCCTAATTACATTCTTCCCATCTTCACTTGTTTGCGTCCATTGCCTCTTTCTCTAGTGGCTGTCCTCCTGTAACCCATACCTTTTATCTGGTGCCTATTTTTACAAACTATTAGTGGGCTTATTTTCTATCTGCTCCTTCTTTAGAACCTGGAAATCTCATTGGTATCGTTGATAAAGCCATAGCCCAAAGCTCTAGAATTCTAAAGATCTATTTCTGGGACAGAAAATCCCTGGCTGACACAGGGAAAAAGCCATTTATTATTATTCTGTTCTATCTTACTGACTTTGTACATTTGTCGTAAGTATAACCTAAAGTAGGGATGTCAGATACTCTGTTTAAGAACAGACAATTCAAGACAGTTTCTGTATTTAATACACATTAATAAAACAGCCTTCTAAAGATAAAGTCCTTTCCATGTGTTCATTCCTTTCTTGCTTGTCCCACCATGCTTTCGAAACTGTCAAGACACACATTCTATAACCACAACACACATGATGCTGATAAGGTACGGCTGTTTAGCCAAGTATTTGAGCTTCCCTTGCATGGACTGTTCTGTACTGGGCCTTGGCATCTACCCCAAACATCAAGAGGCAAACCAGAAAGACTTAATTCTTGAAGCACATATTCCCCTTTATTTGAGGCACAGTTGGGGTACCAAAGCCCTGTGCTGTTTCTTTGCAGCAGCAGGGAAAACCAGGTCAGTGAAAAAGGCACTGATCCCTCTGTCAGCCCAAGCAGGGGTGAGTCAAGAGGAAATATCACAAAAGGAGCTGATGGCACTCTTCTTCACATTGTAGAGCTGCCTATTGGGAGGCGTGCTAAGCAAGCAATGTAAGCTTCTTTCTAATAGCTACTGTCTTCCAGCATTTAAAATGAGCGGGCTGGAATCTTGAGACAATCCTTAGGAGAAAGTGCGGTAATAAAATGTTAACCTTGATGCCAAATGTTTTGCCTTCTGAATTATGGCTATGAAAAATTTGTGGGACCCCTGTTGGTAATGGTTTTCAGGAATGTCTCTTCAGTTGCTTAATAACTTCTCATGGGCTTGGTTCATTGCCATTAGAGTTGGTGATGGGAATTTAAAAATATTTTTGGAAATCATTTTGTAAAAGGCATTAATGATGGCGAATTATGACATGGTTATCTCAGGTAAATGGTTTAGAATGATGTGCCATAGGACTCAGGAACATAAAAATAATAGAACAGAAATCATGGGATTTAGGGAAAAACTGGTGAAGAGAGGATTAACTTAGAAGTAAATTGTGAGAAATGAGAGCAAAAATCTTCCAGAATTCAAGGATAAGGTGACCTGATAGGGCCAAGGACAAGCAAAAAAAGCAAATATTGATTGAAGTAGTTCCTGGGAGCTGTGGGACATTTTTCAAGTATATTCACTTCTGTGAATGCCATCGCAAATACAAAGGACACTGAGACATGTCTGTGAATCGTTCATGAAATGACTTTAAAATGTTCTCTTTAATTAGTGATGACAACCAGTTGGCCAGTTTAGGGGCCTCGGTGGACTGGATTAGATTAAGTCCACCAGGGAGGGTGTTCGGTGACCCAGCACATGGGAGAAAGTCCTCCCATCTTGTCAGAGCTGCAGTGTGTAAACTCTGTGTCTGAGCTAGACAAGAAAAACACCCTTTTGACTTTTAGAAGAGACATTTTGAAAGGGGGAATGATTAAAGCATTATGTTTTCCAGGAAAATGAAGTATACAGAAAATTGACTCCACAGAGAGCAGAGGCCTTTGTCATACTAAGGAGAAAGAATTGAAAAACAATGTGCCTGGCTCTTCTAGGGAGCCAGAGAATGCACTCTTCTAGGGAGTAGAATAAGGTGCTGGGTTTTCCCAATCTTACATTTTCTCCCAGGATTCCAGACCCCATGTGGAGGATGTCTAGGTCCAAATTAATGGTACCTACATTGTGTCTCTATCCTTTGCCCTGTCTCTGACTTACATGTAGAGCAATAACATCACTGTGGAGCAAGAGAGCTCTGGTGACCCCAAAAGACAATCAAATTGTGGGAAGCAAATAGCCATATACATACTTGCACTGAAGTCTCACAATTTCCACAGTCTTTGTGCCTGCCTGTCTGTTTGTATATCCGTCTCTCTCTTTCTCTGTTGCCGTTTGAGGTCAAACCCAATCTCCCCAAACTCTTACTTCCCCAACTGAGAGGGTCAAAGGATCTGTCAGGTGATCACGCTATTGAGTTTGGAATCTTAGATACCCTCTGAAGTGAGCCTTTGACTATGTTATCCAGAATTTGTACATCATCGTGGCCTAGGGCTATTAGAAAATTTTTTGGTATTCTATTTTATTTTGTTTTATTTTATTTTATAATTTTATTATTTGTTAACATGAGGTAATAGCTACACTGGATTGGCAGACACAGAATTACTGAAAAGTAATCAGCCATTTCTCATTACCTTCACAACCATTTCTCTGAGCTATGTCACCATCCATTCTCGCCATGATTATTTCAATTGTTTCTAATTGGTTTTTACCTCTTTCCTTTGCCCCTTTCAGTCTGTCCTCCACAAGTGGCAGATTTTAACATAATCCTGATCATGTCCCTCCTTTGCTCAAGTGCCTGCAATGACTCCTTATTGTATTGCCAGTAATAGCTGAAGTCCTTACAGTGGCCTCCAAGGTCTGGATAATCTGGCTTCTCACTAAATTTCTCTTCAAATCCTACTATTCTTCTCTATGATCACTCCTCTTCACATGCATTGGCCTTCTCACTGTTCAAACATGTGAAACTCTGATGAAGATCAGTTTGGAAGCTCTGATGTCTCAAAAACCAACCACTCAAAGTTCTCTCTTACCTGATAACATAAAAATGTATTGAGTAGGAGGCTAGCTGAATCCTGGAGCAAGAAAAGACTTTAGACTTGGTCTCCTGATGGGCCTTGATAATACAGAGGCAGACTCCTTGAACCCAGAGCTCAGCCAACCTCTGTCTCATCATCCTGATCTCAGGATCCAAGAGAACACATAGAACTCATGCTTGGTGAACGACTCTTTTAGGACATTTATGCTTCTGAAGACACAGCACAGCCCTTTGTTCTCAGGTGTTTTGGAAGATGTGCTGGTTGGTTGTAGATGGAATCCAAGATGCTCAGATGTGGCCAATGTAGATCGACAGCCACACATTTGAGACTGATGATTGTGGTTGAGCATGGGGATAGCTACCAGACCTGGAATAGCCTGAGACCGTTTCCTAAACTACTGAATCCAGAAGAAAGGGTGAGAGAGGATGCTGGGGGTCAAAGGAAGGAAAAGAATATCATCTCCTTCCTTAGAGAGTGTACTAAGTAGCCCAACATGATCTTCCCAAATACACCTTGTAATTAATGCGGGAACCAAATACCAACCTCTGAAGTTGGAAGAAATCAGCAACCCTAGATTGGGCTATAAACCAAAGATCAACTGATTTTCAGGCAAAAATATTGAGGCAGAGGAATACAGTCTCTTTGATGATATATTGGTGTCTGATTTTTGACAGAAAGTTACCTGCAAGTTGGGCTATGACCTGAGTTACAGAACAGGCCATTAAAACCTCCAAGGAGAATGTTACTATATCATAGTGCTGGTCAATGTCAATGAAGGGCAAGTAATATTTCTGTTCTTGTGAGAAACTGAGATGTGGCAGGCTCTGAGTCTGTGTGTGGTCATAGAAGAACATGTTTGGATGTTGTTCCTAATAGTGAGGATGGGTTGCCCTGCGATAAGCACATTTGCCCAATCTATCCTTGTAGGCTGGCATTTGTCCTGCATTTTCTGCCCAGAGAAGAGACTTGTGTGTTCTTTCTACACATTGAGGACAAACCTCAGACTGAACACAGAGCACTCTTTTAAAATCTGGTCATTTAATTCTCCTGCTTAAAACCTTCAAAGCTTCACAGTGCCCCTAAAGTAATGATCAACATTTTAAGAGCCTCCAAGGTCATAAAGAGTCTGACTTATGTTCACTGGTCATTTTCTGCCACCACACTTTGCTCATAGTGCTCCAGGCACAGTGACCTTCTCAGTGGTCTTTGAATTGCACAAGCTAGTCATCCCTCTTTCTGGAATTTCTCTCCCTGAAACACCCCTCCCTGCATACTCATGTGACCAGTTTCCACTCCTTCAGATTTCAGCTTAAATGTCACTTTGGGAGTAAACGTCTTGCCTGATATCTCCAAAGATAGGGTGCCTGAGATTTTGTTATTATTGTACCTTATACGTTTTTTATAACCATCATTTTAGTTGTAATTATTCAGCTATCTCCCTCTTTATTAGACTGCAGACTCCATGACATTAGGAGCTGTTTCCACCCCAGACACTGCTGTGTTCAATTCCTTGTGCAGGGTCTGGCACAAAGTAAGTGGTCAAGAAATACTTTCTGAAGATTGAATAATTTATAGCCGTGACCTTAATCATTTTAGCCTCATGCTGGGATTCTTGTATAATGAACCTGCATTGCTGGAAGATTCTTTTAAGACAAATATTTTAAGCTTAACAAAGGGAACTTTTTTTTTTTTGATGTAAAAAGGCAACAGCAGAATTCTAGCGGAAATAATATTGTAAGGAATTCAGTCCTCATGCTTCAGAGAGTAAACCAATCACCATTTCAGGGTAAGTTGAAAGATGTTTCCCTCTTGCCTTATCCATCAGAGTATTGCAGTTGGCAGACTTCTTTATGATTTCACTTTTCTTCCTCTGAATGATCTTGGATGTGGTCTGGTACATTGCTCAGTGACACTACAAAGGGCAGAGCATCAGAATATTCCCAAAGCAGGGCTGTTCTGTGTCCACAGTACAGTATGAAAGACAAATGTCTAAGAGGTACCACTTTCTCAAAGGTTTGGGCCTAGTACTCCTGATAGGTGAAGGATGCTTGTGGCAAGGTTAATTCGTTTAGGTTCATACCTAGTGCTATGGTTGCCTAGCCTTTTAGAATTCTGAGTAGAAGAGCATCTGTTACTAAATTCAATAAAGACAGAACTGTTCCAACTCCAGAAAGAGAAGGTCTCAGAGATGTTTGGCTATCTCACTGCTCAGAGATTCAAGGTTCCTTTTAATCAAGAGGGAGAGAATTCTCTTACCATCTTAGAATTCAGGACCTCTACAATATTTAAGAATAGGTCTTCTTAGACTTGAGTTTGAATGAAGAGACATGATACAGATTATGATATATGCTTATAAATATATACATATTGGTGTTTGTTAATGTATCAACATTAGGTGAGCTCTTTCTAATGTGAACATGTACATTCTACATATTTAGTAAATTTAATACTGTGTAAACATTAATCCTATTTCCTTTAAACATTGGGGGATTTTCCCATGCCTTTATGCCATGAATATTAGTTCTTATTTTCTAGAATTATAGTCACAAATACAAAAACTGTGAAAGACTGGAATAAAGTTTTACAAACCCAAGGACATTATCTGAAAATTGCGTTTTTTTGTACCCTTAATTACTAGTATGAGTTAATTTTCTCTTGTATCTTCCCTCTAAAGTTAAATGCCAAAAAAATTCCAACTGAGTAAGTTATCCAATTTGAGGAGTTCTATTTATTGGAATACTTGTCATAAATTTAAGAGATGTAATAATTTCTAAATCTTTAACCATGTCTCCTACAGTATTCCACAGAGATGAAGTTTGTTTGGTGTAAACTTAGATAGGAGACAAAAAACCCCCAAACTAAATTCACCTGATTTTTTGATGTCTAGGAATCAAGAGTTTTTACAGAGTTTGAGAGGCATGTTGAAATAGATGTGTGTGTGTGTGTGTGTGTGTGTGTGTGTGTGTTATTCTCTCATCTCAAACAGCTCCCTATGGAAGAATAACTTTTATTTTAGTAATACTTTACTTTTATTGGCTACCTACCCTGATGTAGGAATCGTACTTCTAGGAAGATAAAACTGTTCTATTGTAGCTTGTAACTAGAGCATTGTCAGCAGATGGCAAGTTGCATGAATAAAGATTGAAAAAGAGAAGAGGGACTGAGATTGTTTTTCCTGTTTCCCAACTGGCAAAGGAAGATTTGTTTGCAGGTGACATTTGCAAAAATAATGACATGTGTGAAACATGAGCATTCCCTAAATAAGGAAGCTAACATTGTGGGTCTACTCTATGCCTGATATTACACACACATGTACTTCATTCAGTCTTTAAAGTAGACTTGTGAGGTAAATGTTATTATCCACATTCATAGATGTTAGGTTACTAGTCACAGCATACCTAATTAATAGGTAATTCACATCAGATCTCTCACACTCCAAATTTATGGTCTTCCTATGGTAATCATCACACATCACATAAAAATAATTAGATTTCGAGTATATTCAGGCATAAAACAGCAAGGGAAAGTGCCTGCCTAAATCTTGATTCAGGGTGAAGAAAAAAATATAACCCCCTCCTGAGAATTCATAATCACAAGTCTGCCCATAGATGTGTTTGAAAACCTCAAACCAAAAATTTTATTTAAAGTAGTCTTAGATTTGACCCTTAGACAAAAATAAATAAGTAAATAAACTTTTAAAAAAATCACAAAATATACAAAGAAGCAATTCACCATCAGTGAGAACAAGGACAACCAACAGTAGAACAAGCATGAAAATTTCAGGTATTGCAATTATCAGACTGATAATATAAATTAAATATATTTAACATTATTTAAGATTTAAAATATACTCTTAAGATATCAGCAAATATCAAGAAACTATAAAAATGACTAAAAAGTTTTGTCAAACAACAAATTTCTACAAATTAAAAACATTATAACTGAACTTAAAGAGTTGGTGAGTTAATTAGAAGTTTAGAAACAGCTAAAGATAGAATCAAGAAAATAGAATGTGGTCTTGAAGAAATTTTGCATATGTCAACCCAAAGAGAAAACAAAAGCAGTTAATGAATTTGGAACATACAGTGAGAATTTCTATTATGTACCTAATCCCAGAAGGCGATAATAGAGAGGAATAAATAGAGAGGAATAAAGAAGAAGAAATATTTGAAGGGATGATGACTGAGAATTTTAAGAACTGTTAAAAGACCTCAAACCTCAAATCCATAATTACCAGTGGGGCAAATAAAAAGACACATCATAGTGGAGAGTATCAATGATACTCTAGTTCTTAAATACATGGAGAGAGAAAAGATCAATCACCGCATATGAAAACAGTTAGACAGAAGGTTAATATCTCAATAGCAATAAAAAGGTTAAAATACAGAGGAATATTGTCTTCAATATGCTGAGAATAAAAAAACCAAACCCTGTAAACTTAGAATTCTACACTCAAAGAAACTACCTTTCAATAACAAGGGAGTAATACAGATGTTTTCAGTCAAGTTGAAAATTGAAAGTGTTAATTACAGTAGACTTTCACTGAGGGCATTTCTAAAGGATGTACTTTAGGTAGAAACCAAATAATCCCAGATGGGAGGTCTGACTCTATACATGAAAGTAGTAAATATAGGGTGAGTCTAACAAACTCTGACTTCAAGAAACAATGTTAATAACTTCTAATTGGGGTTATAAAACAAGATGAAACTAAAATGTTGGACAGAAACAACATATAAATTGGGAAGAGATGACTAGAGTTCAAGTGTTCAAAGAACCTGGTATTCTCCAGGAAACTGGAAAACCTTGACCTTAAAAGTAGTGAGTAGTCATGTTAAAAGACCTAGCGTATAGAGAGTATAATTTGCAAACTAGTAGAGAGAATAGTGAGAAATGAAAAAAAAAAAGATTTGAAAGAAGAGACGTAAGGAGGAAAAAAGAGAGAAAGAAAGAGTGAGACAAGTCGGACTGAATTGTGTCTTCCACCTCTTCAAATTCTTATGTTGCAGTCCTAACCCGCAGTATCTCAGAACAGCGGTCCCCAACATTTTTGGCACCAGGGACTGGTTTCATGGAAGACAATTTTTCCATGAACTGGTGTGGGGGGGGATGGTTTCAGGATGATTCAAGCACATTACATTTATTGTGAACTTTATTTCTATTATTATTACATTGTAATATATAATGAAATAATTATACAACTCACCATAATGCAGAATCAGGGGGAGCCCTGAGCTTGTTTTCCTGAAACTAGATGGTCCCATCTGGGGGTGACAGGAGACAGTGACACCCGAAGTGTGTTGCTTATGTCCAGTCTACTCCATAATCTCGTTTTGGTTGCGGCCACTGCAGAAAACCCACTGATTTGAATTTAAAGACATACTTCTTTTCATTTTGCATTCATGCATGACACAGGAATTCAATTGTGCATAAAACATATTACTTTGCAAAATCAAAATGTTTTCAGATGATTTGACTTATGCTGGTAAGGTGAAATGTGGCCAGGGGTCGTTTGAACATATTTCATCTCATGAGAATTGAGAATAGTTATGGATCTGGACTTTGGAGTTGGTCAGAGTTGGCTTGAATCCTGTGTGAGCACTTCCAAACTACTGTGGTCAAACCATGTCACCTCTTTTTGTCTCATTGTTCTGAATTTCTGAAATTTGTAATTCAGAAATTTATAAAATCAGGATTCCTCATGAAATCTAGAAGGTCACACTTCAGGGGAATTGAATTGGGAAGAGCCCTTATCACTGTAAAGACAAAGGAAGTTTCTTTCTGGCAGCTTTGAACACAGTAGAATGCAAACAGAAGTTTACCAAATAAACCCATTATTCCCTAAAATGTTTCTATTTATCCCTTTATTAGGTTAGTTGCATAGAATTTCACGGTCAGAAAAATGAATTAGGGACAAAACAGTTACCTGGTAGCTTAATTTGATAAGTGTGGGCCAGGGAGTCGTGGGCAGTGTAGTACCCCTCTGAGACATAGGTACGAGTGGCCCTTGCTTGGGGAGCCATCCTTTAGAGGGTCCTGCTCTGGCCCTACTCTGGTTAAGCCAGAGGAGTTTGGGAGGCCAAGAGGATGTGCCTGCCTAGAGCCCCCGCCCTCCTTTCTACTACATGTGAAATCCCTAGGATCCCCATATTCTCTGCTCAAATGGCCTAGAGCCAAGCTCCCATGTCTGTCCATTTTAACCAGACCACTGACAGCGTGTATACCTCTAGGCTCCAGGCATGGCCAAGGAGCAGTGGTTTGGGGGATGGGGGATGGGGTGAGGGAGCTGCATATATGGATTAATGGGGTCTACGTGTGTGCACCAGACCTCTCATCATGCAGGATAGAGCCTGGGAAACAGGCTGTAAGCTGGGGGCCTGGGCAGGGAGGGGCTGGCTCTCCCAGTGCTGCCACATTCTGGGACTCTAAGCAGTCCAGGAATTCTAAATTCTAATTTAGCCTCCCAGGTCTTTTAAAGGTATGTTATCAAACATATTTCATTTAGCTGCTTTTTTCCCTTTATTTATAGAACTTTTGTGCTATGATATTACGCTGTGTTATGCATGTGGAATTCCATTTGTACTCTCGCTCTGGACCCCACAGATGTTAGATGCAGGCTGCAGTGCAGGACATGTTACAGAGAGTCATAGATTATAGAATGTCAGAGCGTCATTGTCAAGATCAATATTGTGCAATCATCTCATTTTACAGAGAAGGAAAATTACACCCTTTAGAGACTAAAATTTAGACAAAAATTTAACAGCGTTTTGGATTCTTGGATAAAAGAGGACACAGGTTCTGTAATACAGGAGATATGATGGCTAAGAATGACTTCAACTGTATTAATTATTGTGTTTGAAATTCAGAAGATACTGGTGTTTTATTTTGTGTTTTGTGCACTTAAAAAAGTGTTTGGTTACCTTTTCCTGACAAACGGTGGTTGGAGGTACTGGTGAACTAGAGTTCAGCCTCACGTTCCTTAAGGGAGCCAGTGCCCACTTCTGGGAGGTTCTGGCATAAGCCGTCCAGTGGGAAGCAGACCTAAGTGTATCCTTATACTGAGGTGAACATACTCTGCTGTACCCAGTGCCCTCATCCTGGCCACTACTGAATGCACCAGGAGCATATGCCCAACTCACGTGAGCCCATTTGACTTGCCAGACACCTATTAAGTGGCTCATAGGACTGTCTTGCCTGACAGGGATATTAGTGACTAATTTGACCCTCTCTTAGGAAATCTGAACTTAAAATACAGACAGAACTGGGAGTGGGTATTGGGCGCAGAAGTGTCACACAGAGAGAAAGCAGCATGGGGACGTCATAAACAAGCAGAAGCTGGTAAGGCAGGAGCAATAAAGTCAAGGAAAGAAGCAGTAGCTGCAGGTTCAGGGAGGAAAGTTGAGTCATGTTAGTGGTAAAGACGGGTGAAAACAGATAGATCCATAGCTGAGGTGGGGTTAGGTGGGGGGGAAACAAGATAACTTGGTCTTTAGCACTACTCAGGTTCTCCGTGACTTACCGGTTCATAATATTCCAAACTGCATGAGGCCTGCTTGCCTGAGATTGATTTTCCTTCCCAAGAATTCTTACCATTCAGCTTTCCCTGAAGCATAGAAACATAACACTGATGAATGATAACATTTACTGAGCTCCCACTTTTTGCCCAAACTGTTTTAAAACTTTTTCAAGGATTTTCTCTTTAATCCACAAAACAATTCTTTGAAGTAGGTACTTTTGTTAACCCCATTTTAAACATGAGAAAAGCGAGGCTGGAAAGGTTAAATAGCTTGCCCAACGTCACACAGTGAGTAGGAGCAGAACTTGGAATTCAAACGTCGGCGGCCTGATTTAAAGCCCAAACTCGAATCGACCACACAGTACCACTCTGCATGGTTGAGATTTGTTTTCTTTATTCTCATGTTTATTAATATTTTGCTGCTCACTCCCCACACACCATATTCTACACAAGGTTTCTGTTTCTTGAACCCAGAGTTCCTAATTATGTAATCTAGTTCTTGGCAACAGCAGACCTGCCAGTCTCAATCACTAGGCAACCAGTTTTCATTCCCTTTTCATAGGCATGGGTGTTATGCTGACCCTGCTGTCCACATAAGCAGGCCATCTCCTTGGAATACAGTGTTTGTCTGTGGCCTGTTCCTAAGAAAAGTGATCCTCTGTCCTAACACAGCCTGTCCTAAGCCCAGCTGAATTGTTGTGTCTCCTCCCCCAGACTGAGGTCTCCTGAGAGTACAAATTGTTCATTTATTTTTTTGTCTCTGGTACTTCTCACGCTGTCTGGGACAAAGTAGATGCTCCAAAACAGCTCAGTAAAGGAACATAGTTCCTTCTTATTTATGCTCTGGGCTTCAGATGTTTGTCCTAGTCTATCTTGGGCACAAACCAACTGGTTAATAAAGAAAATATACCTAAGAAAAAAGGAAGAAAAGAAAAAGAATATGTACCTAATCCAGGTGGCTTTCAACTCAAAATCATAATATGTAGGCATTAAAAAAGATTCCTTTGGAATTAGAGACAGAAGTTCAAACCAGTAACTTTGTAGCAAGATGTATGTGATTGAGTGACTAGTACATAATTGAAAATAGTATCTTTGCGTAGCACTTTATGGAGTGACAAGCGTTTTCACCTAAATGGTCTCACTTGATACTCACAGTATACCTTCAACAATTTATTATTCTGGTCTTGAAGAGTGCTCCTTACTAAACTGTGGCAGGCAGCCACGTGGGCCAATCGTACCTTCTCTGCTGCTGCAGTTCCGTGGGACTCTCCACTCTGTAGGTCACTGGTGGCCCTGCTTAGAAAATGCCAGGATGTGGGTGGGATTGGGTGGGGATGGAGGAGTTCCTCCTCAGTTCCATCTGTGATCAAGCCTTTGCAAATGAGGGGGCAGGTGGTCATTTCCCCCTGGGCATAACCCTCCTTCTTGCCACCATCCTGCCAGTCTTCTCCAACCCATCACACACCCAGCTCTCATGGAGGTTGAAGATTTCTAACAGAGGAGAGTGTATCTCTGTCTAAGGACTTGGCCTTCAAAAGAAGGGTGAACCATGCAAAGCTCTGTCTTTCCTGATCTCTTTCATCTCTGTTGCCTCCCCCCATCAGTCCTTTCTCCAGTCTCCTACACCTTTCCTTGAGAATCTCCATTACCCTCCACCACCTTTTCGACCTTCCTAAACCTTAGCCCAATTATTAATTCAAGAGGCTCTTGTCTGCACAGTCACGAATTATTCAGAGGCAAGACTGTGGGCCGTGGTCCTGCCAGTGCTGATGGAGATAGGAACTTCAGATCACTTCAGTCTCCTCACCAGAGATGAACCAAGTAAATTTCCTCACAAGTTTACCTGGGATGCTGGCATATGTTATCGCAGTCCAGATTACTTTCTCTGCGATAATACAGTCAAATATCTGAGGCAGAAAAAACAGTCACCCTGCCTCTTGAGAACAATAAACTCTGGCATTATTGTGAGAGCCTTTGACTCTTTCCTGGACTTGGATCAAGTTACCAGAGCTTCTACTAGGTACAAACCTGTTGCGTTTTGCCATCCAAGAAAGATGACCCGCCTCTGATTAATTTTCTAAAGTTTCAAATTTTTTCTTCTTCCACACCAAACCCAGTCCCTCTTGCCCAAGGGACTGGGGTCAATTGATTCTACCACAGTGCTAAGAAAATGGAACCTTAGAGAAATTAAGTGAATTACGAAGCAATGGCAGATGTAGGCCCTACAGTGTCTCACTCATAAATATTAATCATGTACTCTGTAAGAGATTTACTGGTGGCTCTGAGGAAACTTCTGGTGGTAAATTATTGAATCTATTTGTTGATCTCCTTTTCTACATTTCCTTCTTTTCCTTTCCAGCACCCTCTTAAAAAAAAGTGTTAAATATATTCAAAACTCTTGATTTAGAGTGATCAAGAGGTAAAGTTTTGTCTCTTAAGTTGGCAAAGTGGAAATTTCTGAAGATACTAAGGTAAAGGGTAAGTTTTCTTTATGCAATTACTTCTTTATAGCTCCCCCAGAGTGAATGCTCATAGCATATATATTCTATATGATTATCTCTTCTACCAACACTATGCCTTGCACATAGTAGGAATTCAACAAAATCTCTGTTAAAATTCTAAGTATGATACTATTGAGAATGTTGAAATAACATCATCCCAGAAGCTGGACCCTTGCCAGTAATATTCATGCTGGGTGACTTCTCTACCAACCAATTCTGCTCTGCCATTGAGATTATTATTTTTTTAAATAAAATTATGTGAAAATTAATGTGTTTACCAAAATGGAAAGGTCTAGAAAACATTTTTCTCTTTATTTATTTTTTTGGCTGCACCGTACGGCATGTGGGATCTTAGTTCCCCAACCAGGGATGCAACCCGCACCCCCGAAGTGGAAGTGTGGAGTCTTAACCGCTGGACCACCAGGGAAACCCCTATTTTCCTCTTTACTTTTGAGGAGTTCCAATCGCGGCAGAAAAAATTTCTGGCTCATTATTTTCTAAGCAGTGCCTCGTCTGAGGAGATGTACATCTCCCTTCCTCACTCAGCTTTTCTGGTCAATCCTAAAGACCACTGAGTTTCAAAAACAAACAACCCCCAAAACCAAACCGAACCAAAACAAACTCTTCCTCACTTTACCTCCCTCCCTCTCATTTCACCATTACACAGTCTGCCACACCACAGTCCCCCGACAAATTGTGCTCTCTCTCGATCTCTCTCTCCTGTATTTAATATACACCCGCAGAAAGTGGACTTTCCCGTGGTAAATGCTGATTATATTTGTCTTAATAACCATTTTATGTGCTGGGAATTTGTTTTCTCACCTCTGCTAGCAGCCTAAGCATCCCTGGGACATATTTCCAGATTTTCAAGGAAAGAAGCCCTGTTTTCACACTAAGGGTAATGGGCTCCTTTTTAAAGATTGTTGGGTGTGCCACAGGCTGGGTATGACACGTGGTCTTTCCAGTAGCCACGAGAGACTGGCATTCAGAGGTATTAGTTTCAGTCCAAGTAATTGTAGAGCAAGGTGAGCAGCATTGCAAGAATGCAGACCCTGAGTAGACACCTGGATGGGCTGGACAAGGGAAGGCAGATAAGCCCACAGAGACCTTTATAGAATGGGTCCTGAATAGAGCATATGTGTGTAACAGGACGTTAGGTAAGGTTCTTGCTGTTTTACTCATAGCTGAGGCCTCAGAGCTAAGAACAGTCGGTGGCAAGCTCCCCACATTCTGAAAAGGATGCTCTATCATTCCCAGAAGATGAGGGTTTCCTTGAGGTAAATAAATGGATGACTGTGCAGGGGCCTTCTCTTTCTGCTGGGGAGAGGAGAGGATTACTTCCCAGTATATCAAGGAGAACCCGAGGTTGGCAGGGATGTCTGTCAGGAAGGAGACTGCCATTTCAATCCCGTTCCCGTGACATGTACATTAAGGAAATTTGTGGTCCCGTGTCGTTGAGGGATGACCCTGGATGGGAGCAAAGATGGACAGAAAGTTCTTGGAGAACTTGACCTGTGCCCCCTAGGCTTTAGAGTTTCAGAGACTGCGTCTGGTCCTCAGCTGGAAGGTCCAAATGCAAGAAGCTGGCTGACGTTGCCCCTCATGGCAACACAAAGAGGAAGGGCCACCTACACTTCCAGGTTTGGCAGGGAAAGGTGCTGAGTATTTTGCTGAGAGCCAGAACAAGCAGGAAGCAAGGGCCAGGCTTTTCATCTTGAAAAGGGTCCCACTCCGGAGGGCTACCTGTCACCAGAAAGAACCCAGCAGAGACAGCAGCACTGCGGGCGAGACCGAGGGGTGGTTCTCAGTGTCCAGCCAGAGATTTCATAGGCCAGAAAAGGGACTGTTTGCGGGGGTAATCTCTGTGGGGAAGGGGGAGAAAGGTTCTTCAGAGCTGCCCCGTGAAAGAACGAAGCAACGTTAGAAGAGAGGACTGAGGTGACAGATTGCCACTCTCAGTCAGGAGCCGTTTTACCCTTTCCCTTCTGAAGCCCCTCTGCCACTGCACTTCCCCAAATCAAGTGCAGAACAGTGAGAGGGAGGAAGAGTGAACGAGGAAGATGAAGAAATAGGGACCAGGCAGAGCCTGCTCCTGCCCTTCTTTGGGTTTTGAGCCTGAGTTAGGCTCAGGTCAGAGGAGTCAGAAAAACTTTAACTCAGTTGCGAGAGTGAAACTTGATATTAGACAGGGCTAGACGTTTTTATACCTAAAGATGGTACCGTTTATTATTATCTGAAAGGCACTGGAGAAGCTATGAGGTCTAAGAAATTGCCCAGAGAAGAAAAGCAAAGGTATACACGAGAAAGAATAAAGATTTCTTTCTTTATCTTCATACTCTGCTGTGCCCGACTTGTTCAATGGATCAGTTATATGTTCTGTCAGTAAATGTTTGGCAAAACTCGACATCGATTTATTTCCCTTCTGATGAGAAGCCCCTGTGGCCAGACTCCCTTTAGCACGTTAAGCTAAAATGAACAAAAGGGATTCTAAATGACTTGGGTGGGAAGGGATTGTTGTATAATAAAGATTTGAAAACCCACTACAAGCTTTTCTAGCATTTGCTCAAGATGTTCATGAGCTCCTTTTGGTTAGGCAGTATTTCAAATACAAATGCTCTCTGAGACTGGAAGTATAGCTTGGAGCAATTTAGATCTTGGCTCATGGCCTTGGTCCTTGCTAGAATCGTACTTTATGTAGTATTACGCCTTATTGGGAACTATGAAGAAGTTCATTATCTTCCTTTGAATAGGAATTCAGGAGAACTATTTATTTCAAGCGTTACCTTAGATCATGTGCAGTGGTCTCTTAATCTAGCTAAACTTTGGCCTGGCCATGTGCCCGAGTGTAGGTAATACACATGGGCATAGAGAAAATTTTACTGTGATGAATTGAATAATTTCCTGGGGATGGATATTCAGTTTCTTACAGTTATAAAAGAATTTTGGTATTTGCTGTCTGGGGGCTGGTTCTCAGATGGTCCATAGCTCTAGCCTATAGAGACATAATGTATTTACACGTGTGCTAAATTAAGCCCCCAAGCAACGAAACCTTAGGACCTCTGTAAAACCAATGGAAATGTCATGAAGTGCACACTCTGAGAATATTAGGCTTATCCCATGCAATTGCCAAGAATTAGATGATTTTCCTCTCCAGAAGAGATTAGATTGGTGATCTCCAAATATAGGAAGAAAAGTGTAAGTGAAAGGGAATTTGTGTCTTCTTTCTTTTCATATCTCATATGGGTAAAGCCAAAAGATTAAGTATAAAATATATGTAGCACCTAAAATTTAGATTGGACCAAATAAAACGTTTAAATAAGGACTTCTGAGAGTGTGGAGTCTCTTGGACTAGTTATATAGCAAAGGCAGTACCCCGATTTTGATGTTGGGATATATGTCACAGAGGGAAAATGACTGGGCTCTAGAAATCCATTCAACACTCTTAACTGTATTCCCCGTCTTCCCATATTTCACCAAACATTTCAATTTGGGGTGTACAGATGTCTGGGAAGTGCTGGCCTCCTCTTACTTTGCCTTCCACTTGTGGGATTCCAGAGCATCAGACAAATCTTTCACTTTAATTTAAATTAGATCCTAGGTTTAAATGTTTTCAAACTGAACTCCTTTTCCTAAATAATTTTATGATAACTTTGACATTCAAAATTAAAATCAAGAGGCTTATTTATAACCAACTATTTAAAAACCATCAAACATTTTGCTCATTTCCATTTGGGAACAACAGACCTATTTGCAAAAAAAAAGCTTAGAGAGAGGCATACCCTTTTCAGATTCCCCTGGAGTGTCATTAAATAGGGTGTTCCTATTAAGTTGTGTGGTTAGTAGGTAAAAACCTAACACTCTGTAACTCAAACAACTATAGTGAAATGTAATCTGTACTCCCAGTTAAGTGACTTAGTGAAATCGTACATGATGAGCTTGTTATCATGAGAAATACAAAGCAGAGAAATGCAAGTTTCTATTACTGTTATGCAAGCAAACTTCTTAGGAAAAATATGATCACAGATGCAATAAATCTATGAAGGAAAGTTAAAGTTTCAATATGAGCTTACATATTTATATAATCTATTGGCATAAAATTATAATAAACATACTCATGTGAAAGCATCATTCATCTTGAAAGTTCCTCATGCTGTGAATAAGGCAAAGATGCCATCCTGAATATTTGAAGAAATAAAGATCAATACTGTGAGAATCCTGGAAACCCCTACATGTGGCATGTGAAAACAGATTCAAATTCTCTGAGCTCTGTCTGACCCTTCTATAAGGAATTAATAGAAACAGTCACAGCACCAGTAGTGTGCTAGTAAATGTTTAACAGCAGTCTTTTGGAAAAAAAATATTTGTACATATATATGTACATAAGTACATTATAAATTTTACTGATATAAAGGATGTGTAGCACACAATTGACAAATAATAATAAAATATAAAATACTCTTTATTGTTAATGCCATATAGCCAATTCGGAGTGCTGTAGTTGATTTTTGCTGAACTCTATTTGTATATAGCCAACCTAAGGTTGTAATTGATGAACGAGTACAGTTCTGATATGAATGTTGGTTGATATTTTTATTTATATTAATGAGTAAGACTGAAATGAAAGTGAAACAGTGAAGTTGTTTATCAGAACTTCATTAGTGTGTCAGTGATTGAGCAACTTCTTTGCTCCAAATACTGGGACAATAGTCCTCAATTTTTTGTGCTACTCACATTGTAATGGCTACAGACACTTATGAGTTTAATCTGCATTATTAACATTTTCTCCATTACTTCTCATGTCAAGACAATCAACAACACCAAAAAATATCAAGCTCTGATTGGTAGCCACCATGATCAATTTAAAGCTACAAATGACATGCACTAGCACAGCATCATAAATTTTTCCTAACATACAGATAGAATAGGCATAAATAACCTCAAAGGCATAGATAACAGAAAAATGTAGTTTAATAATTAGGCTGTGATGCATTTTGAGTATTTGTTGTCTTTATTTTTAATATGACTCCTTTAATATGTAAGTTTACATAAAGTAATTTTCAATAATGCCTATGTATAACAACTGCTCACAAAATTCCTGAAAAGTAATTAATCAGAGCTGTGAGCTGGCATAAGTGAGCTCCAAAACACCCCTGGCCACAGCTCAGAAGTATTAAAACATTATAATGATGGGAAATTAGAGCTGGAATGCAGCCTGTCCATTGTCCCTGGTAAGTGTGAACTCAGACATGTTGTGGTTTGTGTAGGACACTATCAACAGAGTACGTTCTGATCTGGTTCCCACATTCCTGGCAGTTTGAATCACTGAAAGCATCTCTAGCATAAGCTGGCCCTTTTCAAGGGGAAGCTTGGCAGGGGAATGGCAGCTCTTGACGAGGGCCAGGCCAACTTCTGTGTCTCTTTGCCATACTCTGTGTTATGTACATGTGTGTGTGGGGAAGGCGGGGCAGATAAAAAGGGAGATGTTAGGAATTTGCATCTCCCACCCAGGACTCTAAACCCTAGGGCAGTCTGGGCCTTTGGGAATGTCTGGGTCCCCCCAGGAGGAAGATTTCCTCTGTACATTCAGAAGTAATCAGCTGAGAGTAAGCATGGAAATGATAACGTTTTAGAGAGAAATGAAGTTTCAAAGTTGTGATCATGCAGACTGGAGGAGGAAACAGAATCATCAGCTCCAGCTGAGACTAGAGACATAGTAGCTAAGAACAGTTACACTGCCTGGGTTACTGTACATTTATGATATGCTAAGCGCTTTACATGCATAACCTCACCACAACCATATAAAGTACATATTACTTTTCTCATCGTTTTTTCAGATGGGGAAACTGGTTGAGATAGTTGCATAAGGTAATACAGATAGTAAAGGGCAGAGCTGGAACTCACAGAAAACACAAACCTTTGAATCATGAACGTTCACAGTCCTTTGAATTTCTCCATCAGTTTCCCATGGATTGGGACAGGGTTGTGTTTTACTTGTTAGATGGGATAGAAAAGCAAGGGAGAGGAGAGGAAGAGTGCTGTTCTCTGTTCTCTGGAATACTTTTCTATGACCAGAATGAAAAAGGGGACCAACCCCGTTATTTCGGTCACCATTAAAACCCCGGTCAAATACCACCATC
Source organism: Monodon monoceros (assembly GCF_005190385.1). Classification (NCBI taxonomy): domain Eukaryota; kingdom Metazoa; phylum Chordata; class Mammalia; order Artiodactyla; family Monodontidae; genus Monodon; species Monodon monoceros. Next base: position 68,956,968 of record NW_021703771.1, read on the forward strand.
ACCACCACCAGTAATAATAAAGTACTATGAATAACCAAAGGATTATCAAATTCCAGCATCCTAGACACCAAGAATGAAGACTGTAATAATAGTTCCCTCATTTTAAGCTCCTGTTACCACTTAACTATTTGTCATCATAGAACGTTATTTTTACCCCAAAACTAGTCTAAGAACAGAGGCAAATGAGTGCTGAGACTGTCAGACTGAAGATAGGGGTAGGGGTTAATTAAGAAGCAGTGGTGGTATCCATCTTTGGTTATGGGGTCATGTCTCAGTGGGCTGGGCTGCAACTGAATTTCTGCTATTAGTGGAGTAGACAGGAGAAAGTGGGCAAAACATTCGTCTAACAATGGCCCATGGCAGGTCTTGCGTGGGTCTGCCCCATCATTGTCCTGAGTTGGTGATTTGGATTCAGTATTTTCTCGACTCTGTGTATACTCAGCTCTACTTACCATCTTCAAAGCGGCAAAACTACTGGCAACAATATTTTTTCTACTACACGAGTCATCTCTTAGCTTGCTTAATATTTAAAAATGAAGCTTAATTTGTAGCTGTTACTGCGGTGGTTTTATTGGCTAGCCCCAGATGCAAGTCTCATAATAATGAAGGAAAAAGGGACACACTTGCTGTATCATACGTTGCAGTTTTAAAATATGGTCTCTAAATTCTGAGGTGTAGTCTGGGTCCATTCCGTGTAAATTTGGGTGCATTTATCACAACAGTTTGGTAGTGATATCTGAGGCTGGTGCAGTTTCTACCTGGGCTTAGAACTCTCTCTTTCTAGGAAATTCCACTCAGAACCCAGTCTCCGTGCTACCAGAAGCTCAAACCATATGGAGAACGACTTGTAGATGCTCTGTTCAACAGTTCTAGTTGAACCAGTCTTTAAGTCAGCTCAGCCCAGGCACCAAACATGTGAGTGAAGAATCCACCTTGGAAGCATCCTCTTGCCCCAGTGATGCCTCCCTTCAGCCATGCAGGTCTTTCAGATTGAGTCCCCAGACATTGTTGGGCAGAGAAAAACTGTCCCAACTGTGCCCTTTCCTAATTCTTGACCTACAGAATCTGTAAGCATAATAAAATGGTCATTGTTTTATGTTACTAAATTAATGACCGTCTGTTTCACTGCAAGGATAACTGGAACACATACCAAAGGAGCATCTCCACAAACATAAACATAAACTTTAGTGTGCATCTGGCACATGCAAAAATCACTATCACATCGATGCTGTGTGCATTCAGAGAGGAGTTCCCTAGGTCGTTGGCTCCTGGAGAAGTGGAGGTTCCATGAGTGCAAGTCCTTTCATTAGCTTCTAAGGAACCAGCAGTGGCCTAACATTTAAAGTTAAAGTTGATAGAAGAAACATCAGCACAACCGAGGAATAAGGATGGTCCCTATTATTATTGTAATCCCTATAATAATGATGTCAGACATCTGTTTTCACTGCAGTGCCTATCCTATTCTATTTGCATTAGAATCTTTGAGTGTTTTGGGTACATAGTGTTTGGGGGCTGTTTCTATATCTTATTCTATTTATACTTGAGTCCATGAGTGTTTTGGGTGCATAATGGTTGCAGGAATTCAGGGTAGCATCTGTGTGCCCAGTGGCAGCATGCAGCACAGGTGATGATCGTACCCTGGCCCAAATCAAATATAGGGTCAAATGGCTCACATCTCTGGTTTCTCCCCAGAGGCCGCTAGGAGTACAGTTGGTAAGACCCCAAGGACCCTTGCTCTGGTTCCTGGCATGATCAGACCCAGGCAGGCTATGACTGAAAATTGTTCTGGGCGTAGGGGGCTTCTATTTACAGACTTCCAAGTGAGCTGCATGTTGAAAAAAAATGTGGAAAGAATGCCCAGTTTCTGCAGTTGTATCAATATCAAAATTAATTGTCTTTTTTACATAAAATTTCCTGTTGATATTTCATTGAATGGCTTCTGGGTGAAATATTACTTATTTAAGAACTAAAAGGCAAAGAAAGTAGGTACTGATCTGGGCATTGTTATATGCAAGTAAGTTGTTTGGATTAATCTTTGGGTTAAATAGGCCTACTTGTTCAATCCAACAATTGGTCATTTCCCTCAATATTCGGTAGCTTATTTCCTAAGAATCATTCAGGCACTGTTATTGGATGAAATAGTTATTTTTATGTAACATTGTTATAATTTAGTGCAGACATATCATTAATAGTACAAGTAAACAAACATTAAACAATAAATAAGCATTACCTGCAATCAGAAGCATTTTCCGGAATTGTGATTGCCTTACCATCTAGAGTTCCTCCTATAATTACAGAAATCAGAGAGGTTTCTGGTCAGCATGTTAATTAAGGAAAAGGAAATATTGCATTTTCTGGGGAAACCCTCATTAACTACAATTTTTTTTTCTAAAAAGAAAGGTGGACCAGTGAAGTAGCAATGACTTTTAGTGTCTCCCCTGCAGCCCCATTTAGAGCCTGTCCGGGCTGGATGAGGGAGAAAATCCCTGAGAGGAGAAAGCCCCCTCCTCTTTTACGGGATGACCATGTATCCTGGTTTGCCCTGGCCAGCCCAAATTTATGTCTGTTCCCCTGACATAATTATTATTAGAATCCCATTTCACTCTTAAAAGTGTTGTGATTTGGATGATAAATTACATGATCACTCTACTCACAAGTCCAGGGGAAAATCTCTCTACCACTCACACATACACTTGGTGGCAGATTCCCTTTGTTCACGTGAATCACTGGCCACAGCATGGAATCTTGTGTCCAATTTCTTTCATCATGCATAAAACAGAATCCATTAAATCTATATTCCCCTTGGTTTTTACTGTAAAACCAATTAAAGCCCAGTTTGTTTAATTTGTATGGATTAAACACCTGTGACTTTTACTGCACCTTTCGGGCTTGGTTTAAATCTTGCAAACATATTATTTGCAATCATTAAAGGCTCAATTATAACATAGTTCCCTAGAATGGACTAAGTACAGTTTTCCATAAGAATTTCTTAGATTCAATTAGACTGAAAGACCAGATAGAGTGTAGAGGAAAGAACATCAGACTCAGGGCCTGGAGCTCTATGCTTAAGTCCTTACTCTGCCCCTGGTAAGTAGAGGACAATACATCTCAGTTTGCCCAGGATTGTCCCAATTTATATCTGCTCTCCGGTGCAGTTATTAAGGGTGTTCCCTTTCCTTCTCAAAAGTGTCCTGGTTTAAAAGATAAATGATATGTTCACTCTACTTATGCCATGTAGAATCAGGCAAATAAGTAACCCTTTTGTGTCTTCATCCTTCATTTGCCTAAAAATACCAATCCCCAAAATTTATTCTGAGGAGTGAGAGTGAAAACATGAAAGAGCTTTTACAAACTCAGTATTCTAAGCAAGTGAAACATATTTGATGAGCTTCTTATTTTTCATACTTCTGCCCTGGGGTTAGCAAATCCAGGATCTGTAGATTCCCATGGCTGAGTCTGATTTTTGCTCTTGGGTGCGGTTGCTGTACTTTCTATCAGGGCCCAGGCGACTCAGTGAGAAGGCAGGTCCATGTGATTGGGTTCTGCCCAATGGAATACTGGCAGATGTGACACAGGCTGTTTCCTGGCCCACACATGATCTCCCACATGTGGTCTTCCATACTCTTTCCCTTCTGCCCGGCCAGATGGTAAAGACCCACAGGGAAACACTGAGAGTCCTGGACTGGAGAGCACTCACTGTGAATCTGGTTTCTAAATTAGTGCTTGGAGGAGAGCTATCCAAAATGGGATGCTAGCATTGCACTGAGAGAGAAGTAATCTTTTATTATCTTTAGTCAGTGAAATTTGAGGTTTGCCTACTATTATTATTAGTTATTGTTTGTGTACTGGTGCTTTCTTGATCTTACCAGAATAATCAAGGGATCTTTTTATTCCCTCACAAACTATGTCACCATAATGGCAGTGACTGAGAATCTGCTCACTGTAGGATGCACTTTGGTTTCAGAGATGTTAACAGGTGAAAAAATGTGCATCTTAGAATTGATGAAATAGGACAATTCATTGTTCCAGTGTGGATTTTTTCATACCATTGTCTGAGTCCCATAATGCCTTGAAGAGTGGAGAAACTGCTATTTCTGAAGCTGAAAATGTAGGCCGTTAGAGGACTTAAAATTCATCTGCTTTGTTCACTCTCACAGCTTCAGCATCTACGGCATCACCTGGTACATTGTAGGAACTCAGTAAAATTTGTTGAATGAGGGAGTGATGTCCACATTTAAGAAATAAAATGGTAATTTATTAATTTGGGATGAGAAATTTCATTTGATTGTGCTACCCGCCGCATTCAGGTCTGTGTGAGGAGTGAATTCTCCATCTGTAGCGAAGCCTCATGGGAAAGTGAGTGACAATGAAGAGCATGGAGCCAGAATCTGGAGTTTTAATGAACGGGATGTTTGAAGGCATCCTAGTCTGACGCATGTTAGTGGGGCTTCTGAAGTGTGTGGGAGAGGAGTACATGGACACAGGGACCTTACCTTGTAATGTGGACTCCTGAAGAAATGTCTCAAGACCTCAGAAGCCGAATTTATTTATTTATCTGAATTATGGGTTTCAGTGTTAAAAAATCCATAGAGCTGTTTGCTCTATTTGGTTCTAAATAATTTCAGGTGGATGCTTTGTTTCTGATGATTGCCGTTTTGGTCTCCCTGCGGATTTCTCTATGACTAGGAGAAGAACACACACCACGTCAAGAGCTTGTCCTTCTCAGACAAGCCCTGAGTTGGCTCTTCGTGGCAGGACAGAGAGCGAGGGCTGTGTCTTTCTTGCCCATTGCCGCATCCCCAGTGCCCCGGATAGCACTTGGCACAGAAGTGGTGCTCAATTCCTTTTAATTTGAATGAAAAATCAACACATTTGTACCCTGTGGCAGAATAGAACTGGGACTTATATTTCAAAATAAACATATCTGACGTCCTGTTCTATGCCCAGTTTATTTTGATTCTGACACTTGCAATTTATTTTCCCTCCAGGAAGTTGGAGTGGCAGTGTATATGTCGCCCCCTTTTTCCTTCTCTGAGTTCCCACCCAATCTTACACGTTCACAGCATCATACCAGTCACAGATTGAAAGGATTTTGCATGTCACATGCTGGAATAACTCAACATATTTCACATCTCAGATTGGCCAGCAAACACATAATCTCATTTTATTCAGTGCTAGGAACTCAACTAAATTAGGTCGTTTTCAGGGAACTGATTATTTGTCAGGCATCAGTTTCTGTAACAGTAGTTCACAGTATTCTTTGCAGAAGCCATGCATGCAGTGCTCACTGTTTTCTGAATGTTGGTTGGAAACCAGGGGAGCTTTGTATACATGGCGATTCTATCCAGAAATTTTCATGGAGGTGCAAGACCACATTAGGGTCTCTGATTACCGTGCAGCAGGGGACTGTGGAAAAACCCAAGTGCAAGGCAGAACACTGTTTGTTTGTTTTCAGTGAAATATTTTTACCTTAATTTTTGTCCTAAACAATTAAGAAAATATATAACTACGGAATTGAAAGGCAGTCACTTTTTACACTGCTTCTGAAAATGAGAATATGAATAAATATCTTTAGGGTGTCATGGACTGTCCTTTGAAGTTATTGTCAATGAAAATAATGCCTTAATACTTTCCTCAGCTAGTGTCATACCTCTATCTATAATGATATACGTTTGTTTTAACCTCTCTGATTACTGAGATGGTAGAAATAATAAGTATCTCACATGAAATAATGAGACAATAGTGGGCATGGATTTGCAACCATAATCTCAACTTGGGCATGCAAGATGTGTTATATTTCTTTATTGTCAAATAAAGTATATTCTGAGCCCCTGTCCTGTTAGGCTGGTGAGAAGCTGGTCATTACTGGGGACTAGGGAGTTTCCAGTTTATTAGAAAACAGCAACAGTGGCAATAGAAATGACAAGAATAACAACAGCAAAAAACCTAACTTCGAAGTGTCCCCTCTGGTTTTTTGTAAGAATGCAGCTCTTCAAGCTTCTGAGGTCCTTAAAAGTCAGTGACTGTGTGGCTTCCATGTCTCATTTTGGCAAGGGAATGTTTTGATGCCAAGAATGCAGCCTCGTCAGGAACCCTTCTTAGTCCTTCTCCTTGGAGGTGCTCAAGGGCATGCTCCCTTTGCTTTCTGACCCTGATGTTCTATTCCTGTGACAGGAGGTGGATTTACTATAAAGCTAATTAAAACTTGCTTCAAGGAGCCTCACTCTCAAGGGGCCCTTCTGAGGTTATCAGAAGGACCCTGGCAGTGTATTCATATGATCATGTACTTTAACCATGATCAGTGAGGACTGCTGTCTCCACTCTGATTCCATCCCGTGTTCGGTGGCTTTGGTGTTTACTGGCATTTTGGAAATCACACTGTATGGAAGTTGAGTGGAGGAAATGTTTAATTTGTTTAGATCATGTTTAGGGCCTTCTGTGTGTGATTATGTTATTGCTAGCGGTAGGTGTAGTATAGGACTGGCTTCCAGGAATCCTCCCAGGACTCATTCAGCTTCGTGAAACAATGGTGCAGGACCGCAGGTTGGTTGGGATATAAATATATCCGAAGGCACTGGAAATATGTGGGCAGTGGAGAAGAAACGAGGTTTGAAAAGTTTGGAGCCAGCAGTTATTTTACGGGAAATTCTCCCAGCCATCAGATGCTAGTGTTGAAGCAATTCCTACTAATGCCTAGTTAGAATTCTCCATAAGGAAATATACTTGTTGATACATTATATACCATTATAAATGTGACATTCATTTTCTTTTTAAAACGAAAATCATAAAAAACATTATTTGTCAAAATTTCTGTATTTGTAGAACATAAATCTATAGCAGTACTTTAAATATTAAGTATTTCTGTGTGTGAAATCACGTTGTTTTCATCCCAACACATTAGCTCACATCTTAGTGTATTTGAGGCATGTTGCCCTGAAGTCATCTGGGGGTTGCAGATGAATTGGCATGCAAAATTGCCACCAACGTAGCCAAACATCCTCAGGAAACAAGTGGTCCAGTGACAGAGCTCCTACACATATTCATTGATATGTTAATGTATTTTATATTAGAGAAATATTATACAACTACGTAGGTCCCTACAGTGTGGCAGCAGACTAACGATAAATTTGAATTTTTTATATGCCTTAATTTCAGATAAATTAAATACATTGTTACCCAGAATTATTAATTACACATAAATTCAGGTACTATGGGAAGAGAGTATTCTAGTGGAAGCCAAAAGATGTAACGGACTGTTTTGGCAAAAGATAATTTGACACAAAAAGACAAAATTTGGCACGCCAAAAACGCTCTTATTGCAACTGAAACTAAAAATTTGTATGATCACCAGAGCATGCAGGGTTTTCAATAACATCTTTATTGGGAAAGTTCATTGACTTTGGTATGTATCATGTTTGTCCTGATAGCACTGTTTAATAAAAGAAAGCTGTTGTTGTTGTTGTGTTTTTCCCAAAATCATGATGCCGGTAATATTTACAGAGAATTAAACAGAACATACAACAGACACTAGAAATATTTTTCAAGTAGGTATTATGAACAACAACAACAAAAAGAACAATATTCCAGCTGTTATAAGATTCCAGCTAGTGAGTCCAAGGTAAGACATTGACTATATTGTATAATTTATGAAGTGTTTCCAATAAGTTAGACTTAACTTCCTGAAAGTCAGGAGGACTCCACAGACAAGAAGGTACTTGAATTACACGTCAGTCAAATACAAGTGCAGTAGATGAACACCTTGAAGAACCGAGGAGAGAGAACCGTTTTATTGACAATGTTTAGTATTATTTTTAAGCATTTAAAAGAGTACTTATGCCTATTAATTTTTAAGTGAATGGGATTTGCTCTTTAGAGGGTACAATGAAAAGTGGTGTTCTTTAAGTAATGATAATTACTGAAATCATGAGAATTATTGAACACATCACTAGATTTGATTCAGTTTTGTATGAGCACATTGAAAAAAGTCAAAATGAAAAAGTAAATGTGACTCAATTATCCCAAATCATTTTCTCAGAATCAAATAATGGGACAATGTGTAAAAATGAAGCGTTAGGCAAGTAAAACAGATGCCAAATATTACTTCTTTATTGTCATGTCTTCACCAGATGTTATTGGTTGGCTACTATGTATGCTACTCTTCACACTGAAACCCTATGAATAACTTTTAATTCTTTTGCCAGCCAAAAATTTTCTCTGTGTTAGAGGAAGTGATACACAGAGATAATGAATATGCCTTTGGATTGCTTAATAATGCAGTTAATGAAGAGGAGTGACTCATACGAACACACTGGAAAACAATCTAAATTTCTTGCTGTTTTGACATAAAACAGTGACTTCATCGATCATATTATAAATGCATAATGCAGCACTACAATGAAGACAGCAGCATGACAAACTGGTCACTGGGTGTCATCAATCAAAAGAGTAAGATTTGTCACAGCAAAAGAAAACTTGAAATGACCTGAAGTCTTCCAGCTCACGCATAAGACTTGATAGAAGTTTCCTGAATTTGACAACAATTCTCAAAATTTACATGATATTACCAAAAAGAGTAAACGGAAAGAAAATTTTCTAAAATTTAAATAAATAACCAAAGATAATAAGACGCCAAAAGGCAACTGAGCATGCTAGAAGAAATGCTGAATTATCTACCTTTTCTGTAGAAAATACACAATTGTTATATGAAGAAATCATTGAAGAGTATGCAGCTGGGAAGTGTAAGCAAAAGCAGTGTCAAATGGGTGTGTAGGGCAGTTCATCAATAAAAGTATTATATTAATGGATTTGTGATGTTTTCTGTTTTTAAATGCCTTTAAAATCTGTAATTTGTGTGATTTCTCCTTAATTTATTTTAAAATCTAAGTTTGTATTCATAACTTCATTTTTTTAGAAGATCTCTCCAATTGTTTAAGCTTCAGACCCATGAAACCTTTGGTCTATACTCATCTTAGGCTTCCTTCCAGTTTGGGAAGGTCTCTTCTTTCTGCCTCTTCAGACCTCTCTTCTTCCTGGAACCAGCTGTGGTTTACACTTTAGCTGAGGAAGTCAGAAGGCAACTTCTGCTGTAGGAGCAATCACATATTTCTCCCTCGCAACCCTAGAGCCCCACAGAGAGGGGTAATGTCAGGGAGGGTGGGGAAAATATTGTGAGGCTGAAACAAGACTCTACCACCGTCTCTTATCCTGCCACACTTGGATTGCTAACTGACATGCCTGCCCCTTGCTGTGCCAGGCTCTCATCTCCTGTTCATTCCCCACTGCAGTCAGAGTAATCTCAAAAGCAAAAATTAGAGTGACAAGTGAAAGCCTCATTTGATCATGTGACTCTAGCTGATTTATTTATTGAGCACCTGCCCTGCCCAAACAACTCTGCACTGTCCACAGCAGGAGTGTTCAGAGGTCTGGGGTCTTCAAGGAAGGACCTTAGGCTGTGTGTGGAGGTTGGAGGTGAGGGGTCGGGTGGCCGCTCAGCAGCCCAGGACAGCTATGTTCTTTTCTACTTTATAGGCTGGACTTTGGTATAAGATTTTCTCAAAGAATATGTCTGTGTTTAGAAGGATTTTGAATATCATTAGTCGTGAGGGAACTTTAAGCTCATGACTTACAAGACTCCTCGCGATCTAGCCCTTCTTGTCTAAGCTCATTGCTTCCCCACAATATGCATTCTCTATTCCAGCCACGCAGAACCGCTGCTCTTTTCTCAAACATGCCAAAGGCTGTCTCCGTGCCTTGCACGTGCTCTTCTCACCCTCATCCAGGAACACCTTTCCTTCTCTGTTGGAGAGACAAACTCCTTTCACTCAGGCTCAGCTTAAAAGTCACCTCTGCCCAGTGGCAGCTCTCTTGACCCGGTTCACATTTTCCCTTTCCTTCTGGCAAGGGAAATCTTGTACCTTTTTTTTTTTTTTTTGTGGTACGCGGGGCTCCCACTGTTGTGGCCTCTCCCGTTGCGGAGCACAGGCTCTGGACGTGCAGGCTCAGCGGCCATGGCTCATGGGCCCAGCCGCTCCGCGGCACGTGGGATCTTCCCGGACCGGGGCACGAACCCGTGTCCCCTGCATCGGCAGGCGGACTCTCAACCACTGCGCCACCAGGGAAGCCCGAAATCTTGTACCTTTGAGACCTAACTCAGGATTTGGTAATATAGCAGGTGCTCGGGAAAAAAAATTATTAAATGAATGAAGAAAAGTTAAAAAATAAGCCAAAGCTCAATATCAAAAAAACAACCCAATCCAAAAATTGGCAGAAGATCTAAATAGACGTTTCTCCAAAGAAGATTTACAGATCGCCAACAAACACATGAAAGGATGCTCAACATCACTAATCATTAGAGAAATGCAAATCAAAACTACAGTGAGGTATCACCTCACACTGGTCAGAATGGCCATCACCAAAAAATCTACAAACAATAAAGGCTGGAGAGGGTGTGGAGAAAAGGGAAGCTTCTTGTACTGTTGGTGGGAATGTAAATTGATACAGCCACTATGGAGAACAGTATGGAGGTGCCTTAAAAAACTGAAAATAGAACTACCATATGACCCAGCAATCCCACTACTGGGCTTATACCCTGAGAAAACCATAATTCAAAAGGAGTCATGTACCACAATGTTCATTGCAGCTCTATTTACAATAGCCAGGATATGGAAGCAACCTAGGTGTCCATCGACAGATGAATGGATAAAGAAGATGTGGCACATATATACAATGGAATATTACTCAGCCATAAAAAGAAATGAAATTGAGTTATTTGTGTTGAGGTGGATGGACCTAGAGTCTGTCATACAGAGTGAAGTAAGTCAGAAAGAGAAAAACCAATACCGTATGCTAACACATATATATGGAATCTAAAAAAAGGTTCTGATGAACCTAGGGGCAGGACAGGAATAAAGAAACAGACATAGAGAATGGACTTGAGGACACGGGGAGGGGGAAGGGTAAGCTGGGACAAAGTGAGAGGGTAGCCTTGACATATATACACTACCAAACGTAAAATAGATAGCTAGTGGGAAGCAGCAGCATAGCACAGGGAGATCAGCTCGGTGCTTTGTGACCACCTAGAGAGGTGGGATAGGGAGGGTGGGAGGGAGACGCAGAGGGAGGGGATATGGGGATATAGGTATACATATAGCTGATTCACTTTGTTATACAGCAGATACTAACACAACAATGTAAAGCAATTATACTCCAGTAAAGATGTTAAAAAAAAAAAAAAGCTAAGCTAAACTATATTTTCCAAGTCAAAAGAATACTTCCCTGAAAAGCCATTTCCTGAGCTACAAACCTTTAGTTTGTGTTTGTACTAAACACATGAATTGCCAGATGTGTCTTGCCTTCATTCTACCCTGTAAACCCTCTCCATGATTCAGACAGCCTTAGGCTATCTGCATGATACTTCTTCTGGTCAGTTCTAGAAACTGTATAATGCAACGATTTCTTCCCTACCGATTGCTTCCTCCCTCTGAAATGAGAGCATTCAGAGGATATATTAGCTGATTTCTTTTGGCTGTTTTCTCCAATGTTTATTCCACTGTAAAAAAAATCTAATCTTCCTTCCTTTCAGCCCTCTAAGGAAGATTCCTTTTCTCTTCCTGTGTTGCATTTCTAGACAAAATCCTCAAACTATATCATGGTGTAAGAATCATGTGAATATTACATTTTTATCAAGAAAAGGGAGGATTGCTTTAAAAAACACACGAACACAACAAATAATATTTATTGAGCATGGCCTGTGATATGTAATGTGGGCATAGAGGTGACAAGGACAGGCAGTGTCTGTGATATCATGGAGCTTGTCTCTAGTTGGGGAGACAGGGTTAAAGAAATACTCAGAACAAGTAACTGTACTAATTCCTAATAATTATGATAGAGATTAAATGCATGAATTCTCAGCCCAGGATGCTATGCTGTGTTCTTAGAAGGGCCAGATCTCAGCTGGATGGCCCCTTAGTCTGAGATCTGAAGATGAGTAAGGGGTAGCCAGGTGATGTGGGGAAGGTGGGTGGAGGAGAAGAGCTTCAGAGACAGAAGTAGCAGCAGGTCAGAGATCCTGGGCTCAGAGGAGCCTGGAAAGATTGAGGAAGAGAGAAAAGTCTGTGAGACAGGAGCAGAGGGGGCTGGAAATGAAGTTCATTAACAGAGTGAAGTAAGAAAACAGTGTGTTCAGCCTTGAAGCCCTTGACACTGTCCACGCGTTCTTTTTCAGACTGAGTTTCTTTCCTCAGTCTTATTACCTTTCCTGTTGTTTACTTAGGAATACAGACATGATATTTTCTCCCCCTCTCCCAATATTGAGCACTTTAACCAAATCATGAGTAATTTAGGTGTTTGTGGACACGTGTAGAACTCCAGCCCACATTTATGTGTTTGCCTCTAGGGGACAAAGCCTCCTGGAGTTCAAACAGCCCACTTCCCGTGTTCTTTTGGAGCACCTCGTTTCTAAGTTGGGGAGCGTCTGCACTGCTACACAGATGCCTTGTCTGTGATGACTGCTGAGGGGTAAACATTAAACTCATTGTGAATAGCAAATGATAAGGCTTTGTTAATCTGTCTTGTGGTTTTCATAGTTTTATTGTTGAAGGAATAGTTGTCATGACAATAATTTATGTAACATTGAGCAGCCGTTGGTTAAGAAGTACTGTTAATGGTGTACTTTCAATGTACCAAGTACCGCATAATGAAGCTTTTGCTCAAAGCTTTATCGGGGTTGGTGTATTTTCCTGAAATAACTAATCAAGTTTTCAGAGCCTCAGGTGATTTCTATACATGTTTGTTTTAATCCCTCAAGTTGTTCCATTATGTCAGGAATTGTCCCTCTGCTTCTTTGTGCTTTAATCTTATTCCTTCAGTTGTGTGGGTTTGCAGAATGCACCTGTGAGATTCGAACCTTAGCAACTCCAAAATAATTTAGTCAAATCCAGAAAGGATTTTTGAGTGCCTACTATGAACATGACATAATGCTAGGCCCTATGAGGGATAGAATGGATTCTGAGGGATGTATCTAAAAAAACGCAGCAGAAAATTTGGACATAAGTGTTGCTTGATGCTATGACTAATATAGAGTAGCATTGCCCTGAGTTAGAACTTGCCGCTCATGCCACGTGAGAGTGAGCTTGATGAGGACTGGCTGGAGGTCACTGGGGAATTTTCCGCACTCTTTTCTGTTTCATTTTCTTACTGTTTTCTTGTTAAAGGGAGGCAGCATACTGTAGCCATTAAGAGTGGAATCTGGGACTCCTCCACTTAAACATGTTTCTTATCTTCTCCTTGAATTCAATTTCTTCTCTGTGAAATGGGGTTATAAAACTATTTTCTTTAGATTCATTTTGGAGTCTAAATGAGTTAGCATACACAAAGTACTGAGAGCAGTACAGCATATGCTAAGCAGTTAATAATAATGATGGTAACTATTATTATTATTATTAATGGATGGTGGTCCATTTAGACACATCTGGCACATCTTGGTTCCCTGGTTTAGTCCAACTTTGGGTCTTTTTAATCAGTAATTTGTCTGGCTCAACGAGATGGATACGTCCATCCTTCCATCCAGTAATCATGTATTCAATAAACATAAATTGGAAGTCACAGGTTTAGTTGCTGAAAATATAGCAATAAATTGACATAGTCTGGGGATGATGGGAAGCAGCGAGATCAGTTGTGTAGCTGTTTTGGATTTCATGGAGCAATAATATTGCAAATACAAATTTGGAGAGTGGCACTGGGTTGTTAGCATTTTATTTTGCCGAGTAAGGATGTTAAAAAGAGGCAATTTAATTTTGTATCACCATATTTCAATCCCTAAACAGGAGGAAGAACATAATATCAGGATAGATAGTCTATAAATTTAAATAAATTTAGTGTTGGGGAAAAGAGCTGACTATGTTTACCTGGCACAAAATAGGTGTTCGATAATTATTTGCTTAATGAATATGCAGACCAGTGAAACTCTGCAGACTAGTTTTAAGGAATGTGGAAGAAAACGGCCTTCTGGTTGTGCACTTAGATTAGAATCTGCAGAGAAAATTAGATGCAAAGATGTATCTGATTAGCAGACGGTAGGGAACGATATTCAAATAAAAAGCGTTAATAAGAACAACGCTTGGAGTGCTCTTCTGTAAATTATGGGAATGAATTTTATTTCATAAATCAGAATTTTTTATGAGCTTTGTGATATTTATATGCTTTGTGGTTGAAGGTTATATTACTGAGAGTTTAAGCAGAAACTTCATGGTTAACAGTTAAATATCTTAGAAGCACTCTTCTGGCTCTCAGTAGAGATAATGAGACAGGACCTGTAAGGGTATAAATTGAGAGACCTTTTATTCACCAGGATCATCTTTTATCAGTGCCCTTTGTTCACTATGATCCTATTTTCAAGGAATGTTACTTTTTTTTTTACCTTTTGTACTTTATCTTTCCAACACACAACTATAATAGACTTATGTCAGCAGGGTGCTTTCTCCTAAGGCTTATTAAATATGATTGGGTGCTACATTTTCTCTTAATTTTCACGAAGGCTGAACAATTTTTTTCTTAATGGTTTTATTTCTACAGGAACCACTGATCAAAAAGTGGCTAAAATCCACCTGATTTCTTAAGATTGAAAGTAACAACATTTCTTTTTATAGAATATGATACATTTATCTAAAATGAGGATGATTTTGTAGTTTTGAAAAGTGCCAGCATTTGAAGGACAGCAAATCAGTATGGGAACAGCAGATTGAAAGGGTGTACCTTTCTACTTTATGATTGTTTTTATAAACTCGGACTCTCTGGGGTTGGGAGACTGATGAGTGGGGTAGAATTTTTTTGAAGACATCAAATTATAGATGGCAGGAATGAAGAGTCACATTTCCTGGGAATCAGAGTCTTCTTAAGGCCTATCTCGGGTGAACAGTAACAGACAGACTCTGGATGACGATACCACCCTGGAAGTCCAGCTCAGCTTCTTTGGGATATAGAAATGAAATTGTCTCCAGGAAGTGGCATTATGACCATTTAAACTTTCTATTTTGATGTTTTCAATTTTCTGTGATAAAAAATAATTTTTTTAATAATCTCTGAGAGAGTGTTAGTATGTTTTTCCAAATAAAAAGTCAAGTAATGTATGTCAAAGACCTAAACTTCTTGAGGAGTAATTCAAATTTTCATTCAAAACCTGTTTACCCTTATTCTGGGCACAATTCTAATGTGTTTGGTTAATTGTTTTTATTAGGTTGTTTCAGTGGAAAAGGAGTAAATAACAAAGGGCAAAGAACTTGCAGTTGCAAAAGCAAAGGCACTAATTATAAGTTAAGAAAAAAAATAGAACCTGACAGCAAGAATGGCAAATATTCTAAATCTAAACATGAAAAAGTTTTGTTTTTTTTTTTTTGCGATACTCGGGCCTCTCACCGCTGTGGCCTCTCCCGTTGCGGAGCACAGGCTCCGGACGCGCAGGCCCAGCAGCCATGGCTCACGGGCCCAGCCGCTCCGCGGCATGTGGGGTCTTCCCGGACCGGGGCACGAACCCGTGTCCCCTGCATCGGCAGGCGGACTCTCAACCACTGCGCCACCAGGGAAGCCCTAATGCCTTTTAATTAAGACGACAGGATTATATGTAATGTGTTCAGATATTTTTTTTCTTTTAAGCATGTTTAAGAAGAAATTTAAGGGGAAGCTGTCATTGTAGGGGTAGTTCATTCCTTCAGCCAGGGAATTCTGTTAAATGCAACATGTTTGTAAGAGAGGCAGAATTACAAGTGAATTTATCCCAACCCTCTCCAAAAAAATCTTTTCCTGCCCCCTTAAAATCATGCCTCTATTTAGTAGTCAAGGAGAATCAGCCAGAGAAAAAGTTACCAGACTGAAGCCATAAGTCTTTTATATTTTCTGCAGAAGAAAACCTAGAACAGGCATTCTCCTTTCCATGGTGATATCCATTAGAATCTAAAGGAAAGGTAAGATCTCTGTGCTATGGGTGGCGATCAACTGGACTGTAGTATTCATCTTCCAAATTGCACTCTGCATGAGCTGCCCTATGGTAATTTCTGCGACATTGTATGCGTTTACAGTATTTCTACATCTGGGTATCTTTGTGCTGCTTTTGCTATTTCTCAAATCAGGTCAGGTCATTTTAGCCACAGCATATGGTCAGGGACCAACTCAAAGCCTCCTTTTCCATGGCCTCATCATCTCAGCACTTACTGATTCCTTTGTTTTCTGACCTTCTGGAGTATTTGTCATTTATTCCACAGAACTTAATCTCTTTGTTAACTGCTAACTTCCATTGCTGCTTTTCCATTTTACTCTCTGAGTTTGGGTCAGATTAGAAACTACACAAGGCTATCTCATATCACTTCTGTGTCAATACAAAGACTAGCTCAGTCCGTGCATATAAGCTGTCACTCAGTAAATATATCATGACCAGTTAATATATTAAAATCTAATTTTAAGAGGAAATATATTGAGAATTAGGGACATACATAATATTCAGATTATTATATTTGAATATATTTATATATTTATACCACACCTTGAATCAAAATAATTTAATATGGCTTAATATATCTACTTAATGTTTTATCTAGACTGTTTTCTGGAAATTTCCTTAACTGATTATTGATAGAGAAGTCAGGGAATACATTGGAGCTTATACTAATATGGATAAACATTATGAAGTCCAAAAAAAGTTCTGTAAGTCCTTTGTAGATCTGTCCACTTTTAAACACTGTGCAAAGATGATTAATCTCACATGTGCTTTATTACACATCTGTATTCTGTAACAGTTACACCACCTATAATCATCTTGTATTCCCACCCTGATAAGAGGTTTTCAACATATGATTCAAAGAGCAGCAACAACTACAGAAGTACATTTAGACTTAATATTGAGCCCAAGGTTTAGAAAACTATCTACGGGAAAGGACTTAGCTATTTTTTAAAATTATTACTTTGTTGTGGACCTAATACTTTTGTAAAACATAATACAAATGGACTTGGATGTTGTAGCAGTATGAAATGTTCTACATGCTTAGACTCAGTTTTTGTACTTATCTCATTGCACATTGGTAGCAAACAGTTTGTAAACTGGCATAGGTCCGTAAACAACCCTGAGGAGCACCGGTTTAGAAGACAGTGGGCCTAAAGGCATGATCTGCAGTTGCTCCGTTAAATTACTGGATGTGTACAGAATTAGGTGGGCCGTGGGGATTTCCAGGTCATGGAGGACAGCCTTGGTAGTCAGACAGAACTGGTATTCTAATTCTGTCTCTTCCATTTATTAGTTGTGTGACCATAGGTGTCTTATTTACCTTATTTGAGCCTCAGTTCTTCATCTCTAAAATGGGGTATATTAGTCAATGTCCTCCCGAGATACAAAAGCAACAGATATATTTATTTTTATTATGATATTTATTATATATCTATATCTCTATTTAAGATAGATAGAGGTTTATATCTATATCTAGATATAATGAAATTTATTATGAGGAATTGGCTCACATGATTATGCAGGCTGATAAGTCCCATGGTCTGCCATCTACAAGCTGGAGTCCCAGGAATCCGATGGTGTAGTTTGAAGGCCTGAGAACCAGCGAATGATGTAGATTCCAGCTTGAGTCTGAAAGCCTGAGACAGGAGTGCCAAGGGTAGATATAGAGTAAATTCAAACTTCCTTTGCCTTTTTGATTTGTTCAAGCCCTCAGCAGATTTGGTGGTGCCTCTCAACACTGGGGAGCGCCATCTGCTTTAATCAGTTTAGCAACGTAAAAGCTAATCTCTTTTGGAAACACCCTCGTGGACACACTCAGAAATAATGTTTAACCAGATATCTGGGAATCTTGCAGCTCAGTCAAGTTGACACATAATATTAACCATCATATTAATATATGATATTAACTATATCAGCCAGTCAGTTTCCAACTAGGAGACAAAAACTACACAGAGATTATTAAAAGAGAAGTTTAGTATAAAAATTGTAAACTATAACAGAAGATGGATATAATGAGAGATTGATTAATAGGAGGGAAGTAAACCTTAGAGTACAAGAATAGTAAAGGTAAGGATCGGCTGAGAGACCCAGGAAAAGGACCCTTCCAGAACTGAGATCCAGACCTCATTGGAGAGGGCATGACTGTGGCTCACTGGATGGCATAGAAGTCACTGTGGTGCCGTGCTTGTGGCTTTTGCTGGAAATCCACTGTCTGCGGTTCAAGGGAAATTTGTTGTGAAGCTGCCTGGGGCGGTACGTGGGGGTGGGGTGCGGGTGTCAGGGGAAGTTTCTGGGTAAGCATCCAGAACACAGGATTCTCTCTAAACCTGTGCTCCAGTTAATATTCTGTTTTCTGCTGGGTATCCCCGACTCCAGCTGCACTCTGATATGGAACAGGTCAAGTGTCTAGGAAGAATGATAAATTTTCAGGTCTCCTGAAATGTGTTTTTAAGATTCAGGGGAAGTGAGGAGAGAGTAAGGAAGGTAATATATATACTGAAAATGTTGAGGCCCTTCTCCAGGAGGATTTAGATCTCATTTTCAGCAATATGCTGAAAATATAATGAGCTTCGTGGTTTCTAAGCTACACCCCAAAGGAAATATTAATTTGATTCCTTTAAGTTGCAAGAAACAGAAACCAATCCTTTCTAGCTTGAAGAAAGAAAGGAATTCATTGGAGAGATATTAGGGAAGCTTATGAAATTAAAGAAAAAGTTGAACATCCTGGAGTTTGGAAGAGAAGATCTTAGTGCAATTCTGGAGTCTCAGAAGCAGAAATTAATGTCCTTTCTATCTTCAACTCTTGCTGTCACCTCAACTCAGCTCCAGTAAATGTCAGTCCCCAGGCCTCACTATTAGGCATAGAGGACAGCCTAGTGACTGATTCAGTCTGGGCAAGATTGAGCCCTTGCCTGGATCTTCCAGTGATGGCCCAGGGCACATGTCACAGAGTATGGTCATGACCACAAGATATCTGAACTGGGTATCGGGGTCAGAACCAGAAATACTGGCATTCTGCTGAGCCAGGAAGCCAATGGAGGGAAAGCTGCACGAAGGAGAAATTTTACCTGTGGCTGTTCTTGCTAATAAAATGTGCAAGGAACTATCCGGGAGCAGCCAGTCCTGTTCTCTCAATTGAGAGCTGGTCCTCATTTGGGAAGCTTCAGTTTGTGACTGGCCAGGTTTCCATTACCATCAGATAAAGCCTGGCAGTAATGAGCATCTTTCTGATAACTTCTGTCATTCTTTTCCAGGGAGCCGAAATGGCAATTAATGCAAAAGCTGTGCTTATTGGTTCGTGAAATTGAGTGTGTGCAGTCCTTTGATACTGCATCTTCTTGATAGAGAAAGTTTGGGAGGGGGCGGGAAACATACTGCACATTAAAGACTCAATTTATTTGACAAGATATTGCAACAAAGACAACCTCATGTATATGAAAATCTTGGGCTTTTGTTTGTTTTACCAGAGACAACAGAGCACGGAGCAGGTGTTCTCTTCATTCCTCCTCCTCTCAGAGCCCCAACCCACTCCTTCACTTTGTTTACCTCCTTAATAAGGCAACTGTAGGGTTGAGATGACATTGACTGTTTCACTCAAGGACGCGGCTCAGAGTTCTGCCCTTAAAACTCCTCTCACTCTGAGTTCTTAGTAGGAGGCCAGGCTGAGCAATTTTATCTGATAAATTCCCCAGCCCTCAAGGAGACATCGAGGCATGGAGTGGTAGAAAGATCTCGTCTGCAGCATAAGAAAATAGGAAACTGTGCTTAATTTATAAGGATTCTGGGATTGAGAGCCTCATAGCTGGAAGCCCTGAATATGCTCCTCCTTTTATTAAGTTGTGAGCTTCAGTTGTGACCAAATCTGGATTGGGTAGGGTTTTGTTGTCTAATATTTGTCATGATGAAAGTGAAATGCTGAGGGGAGGCTACAAGAACTCTTACACACACACACACACAAACACACACACACACTCACACACTCACACACAGTAGAGGAGGAAGCAATGTGACTAGAGAGACCGAGACTGGAGTGCTGTGGCCACAAGCCCAGGAATGCCACAGCCATCAAAAGCTAGAAGATGAGCATAGGCAAGAATTGGAGACTTTGAGCAGAAATAATAGGCAGGTTTCTCAAAATTTGGGACTTTCAAGATTGGAAAATCTAATGGTTTTGGACTCGAAACACTAAGTAATAAGAATGAATAGAAGTTTGAACGAAGACATATTAGGATTTTTGTAGTTAAACTGAAACCTTCCTCTTGCAACAAAGAACTTAAGGATGTTTCTTTCTCATCCAAGTCTATTTTTTAGGTGGCCTCAAAGAAACTACCATTAAGATGAAAGACTTGGGAGCAAGAAACCCATAAAATTAAGCAATGTTGAGTAATAATGTCACAAGCTCTTGGCACATGGAGATGAATAGAAACAATTGTATCAGAAGTCTAAGAGAATTGAAATGTCAAAGTCATCACAGGCCTATACTAAAAAAGTCCTGTGCTTATAAATCAGCCTGAAGGTACCATCAGGACATGGGCTGAAGAAGCCATAGCCTCCAAGGAGGGAACACTTCCCAATGCCCAGTTCAAAGGTGACCATGGAGGAGAATAGACAAAAAGAAACTCCCAGGGAACAGAACCAGGGGCTATGGAGAGCTATGGACAAGGAAGTTTCTCAGAAAAAGCAGAAGCAGAGTCAAAGCATGTAACGTCTTCCCTTGCGAAGGCAGAGGGTCTTTATTATTTCTTCCTGGAAAGGTTCCTTATTGCTGTGGACCATGGCTGCTAAGTATCACCATTCTCCCCTTTACACAAAGGAAACCTTAATTGGACTGTGGGTCACGACCCACAAGGAGACACACCTGTCCCTGATGGAGAACACCATACACCTTAAAGGGATTCGGACGTTGTCCCAGATACAGTGACTGGTTGGGACTTTGGGTTGACTTCTTTGGGGAGGCAGTGAGTGTGTTTTATGTGTGGGAAGAAGGGTGTAGTAGAGGGACTGGCTCTGCAGAGATGGCTCACTGTTCATAAATATTTATGCTTCACCTTGCATATTGTTGGTGTGAAATGGTACCTTGCTAAGAGCCACCATTACCAGCCTCACTTCCTTCAAGGTGAGGCCGTATGATCAGTACTTCAGCAAGGAAGTGATGTGTATCATTCCTCATTTAAGAAATGCCTTCTCTACCCTCTCTTTCCCCTTCTTCCTGGATGCAGTGAACTCTGAGAACTTAGGGTATGGTAGAGCCACAAGATGTTAGTTCTGAGGGTCTCTGGACCACCTACTCCACAAGGGAAGAACATTCACCAACCAGGAACACCTGCATTGGGTTGTTACATGAGAGAGAAGAAATGACTTTTATGTTAAACTACTACATAGTAGGATTTATTTATTATAGCATTTTGTATCATACTAATGTATATATCACATATACACACATGCACAAACACATACTACTCACAGCCGCATACACACACACTTACCTTTTTTCTTTTATTGACGTATAGTTGCTGTACAATTTTATATAAGTTACAGGTGTATGATATAGTGATTCACAATTTCATAGCTATTATAAATGTTATATTCCATTTATAGTTATTAAAAATATTGGCTATATTCCCCATGTTGTACAGTATATCCTTGTAGCTTATTTTATACCTAATAGTTTGTACCTCCTAATCGTCTACCCCTATATTGCCCCTCTACCCTTCTCTCTCCCCACTGGTTAACTACTAGTTTGTTCTCTATATCTATAAGACTTCTTTTTTACTACATTCACTAGTTTGTTGTATTTTTTAGATTCCACATATAAGTGATATCATACAGTATTTGTCCTCCTCTGTCTGACTTATTTCACTTAGCATAATGCCCTCTTAAGTCTATCCATGTTGCTGCAAATGGCAAAATTTCATTCTTTTTTATGGCTGAGTAGTATTCCATTGTATATATATACCACATCTTCTTTATCCATTCATCTGTTTATGGACACTTAGGCTGCTTCCACATCTTGGCATCTGTAAATAATTCTGCTAAGAACATTGGGGTGCATGTATCTCTTTGAATTAATGTTTTTGGTTTTTTTCAGATATATACCCAGGAGTGGAATTGCTGGGTCATATGGTAGCTCTGTTTTTAGTTTTTTGAGAAACCTCCATACCGTTGTCCACAATGGCTGTACCAGTTTACATTTACACTAACAGTGTTCGAGGGTTCCCTTTTCTCCACATTTGTTATTTGTGTTCTTTTTGATGATAGCCATTCTGACAGGATCATACACACTTTCTTACACTTTATTGGGAAACTCTTTGACTTCTGTGCTATGCCAGCACATGTGCCAGAAAGTCGCTGGGTCCATGACCTCTTTGGACCATTGAGGGCGTATTTACAGTTAGGAGAAGAAGTTCTTGATTAGCAAAGACCGATGTTGCAGTTTGGAATTTATCCAGAAATGCTTTGCTCTCTTGAGTCATATTTTTTAAAAGGTCAAGAGCCCTTTTGCTATACATGGAGTTGCATAAGTGAGGTGGTAAGTAGAAGTAAGTAGTTAGAACTGGAACGGTCTTGTGGATGGAGAAGTGAGTCAGTTTTCAGGAGACGATGACTAGCTGGTGGTAGAACTGGGCTTGGGGGTGAGATCTGCTAAGTCTCTGTTCAGTGATCTTTCTACCTGACTGGTCTTCTTCCCACTTTGAGAAACCACTTAAATCACACATCAGGGACAAATCAGTAAGCTCTAACAAAAAGCTTATTCCTAGAGGAAATTAAAACTATTGGCGGGCTTCCCTGGTGGCGTAGTGGTTGAGAGTCCGCCTGCCGATGCAGGGGACACGGGTTCGTGCCCTGGTCCGGGAAGATCCCACATGCCACGGAGCGTTTGGGCCCGTGAGCCATGGCCGCTGAGCCTGCGCGTCCGGAGCCTCTGCTCCGCAACGGGAGAGGCCACAGCAGTGAGAGGCCCGCGTACTGCAAAAACAAAAACAAAAACAAAAAACAAAAAAACTATTGGCAACAGTGAAGTTCAGGATTACTTGTAAGCTCCAATCATACTGCGATACAGAGCTTCATGAATGATTAAATAGAAGGTGGACAGAGAATCAGCACTCACTCTTCACTCATTATGGGGTTTACTATTTTCTAAAAAAGTGTTTTCCAATTTTTTTAAAAGATGTTTTCCTGATTTTTAAAAGATGTTTTCCAAAACATCTTTTATGTTTTATTTTTAACCTCATTATTTTTCTAAGTTCAAATAAATATTTTAAGTGAACCCTCTGCTCGTTCCTTCTGGATCTCTGAGCAGCTGGCCTTGCCACATTAACAAGGATTCTGGAGACCATCAGCATGAACTGTTTTAAACCCTGACTCCTCCCCTCAAACCTGCCTGTACCCTTTCTTACTTAACTTCAGAAGAATAGAAATTCCTCTTCCTGCCTAACTCTAAATCCTTCATTTGTGCTCATGGTACCATTTCTGTCTAGTTCTTCGTGAAGTTTGCATCATCAACTATTCTCTCATTCTCTCTCCTATATGTTTAAATTTTCATCTTAGCCTGTAAACATGCCTGCAGCTCTTTATAAACAATCCCCAAATTAAACCTTCCAACCTTTTCCAGCTGATACCTTATCTACTCTGTTCCCTTAGATATCATCAAAATTCTTGAGTTTTCTGTATTCACTCTCTCCACTGCCTCGTATCTCCTTTACTCCTTACCTCAGTGTTCCTTTGAAAGTTACCAGTAAGTTCCTAATTGCAAAGCATTGGAATCACTTTATTTCTATCTCCTTTGACTTATCTGTGATATTTCACATTAGTTATCACTCCCTTTTCTTTTGACTCTCTTGGTTCTTCTTCTACTGCTCTAAGAGCTTCTACTTCATCTCCTTTACCACTTTCTGTTCTTCTTAGGATTTACATTCTAAAGCTGGGATATAACGGTATGTTGCCCTTGGATTTATTATATGAATGAAATGGTATAATTTATGTAAAAGGTATGGCAAGCACTTGGGACAGAGTAAGTGCTTGGAAAAAAAATATAGTCACTATTAATGAGTTCGGTTTTAGAATGGTCAATTTGAAATGCTTGTCACATCCTACAGGCAGCTAGAAATAAGGGTCTGGATTTCAAGGCTGAAAGCTAAAGTTGTGGACCGGATTTCATCAGTGCACAGTGACAGCTGAAGATATGGGAGTTTATGAAATCACCCAGGGAGTATGTGTCTGTCAGGATAGGCTAGGTTATGCTGAGGTATCCCCAAGACTTAGTGGTTTTAAGCAGCAATTTTAGTTCTCATTCATGATATGTGTCTGTTGTGGGTTAGAAGCTCATTGTTATTATTCAAGTACTCAGGCTGCCTGAATAGTTGCCAACTCAAGCGTGGACAGTTGTAGTGAGAGAAGGAAAGGAGCTCTGGAGGGTCTCACATAAGCAAGAAAGTGCTCTGGTTCCTTTTGCTCACAACTGATGGGGTAAATCTTATCACGAGGTACACTCATCCATAAGTACAGGAAAGAAGCGCATTTCTACCATATGCCATGGAGGTGGAGAGCCAGGAATAGTTGATGAGTAGCACCCATTACTACCAGACTATGTCTGGGGTGAAAAACAAATAGAATACACTTAGGAGAACAGACTGGATTGCCTTTCACTGTTGTCTGCCTTTCCCCTCCCCAGCCCAATGCCTGCATTGTTTCTCAGATCTCACTTTTCCAGATACTCAATCCTGATGTCTCTAAATATCTGTGGCTCTTTCATTTCCTTCTCTGTTTACCTCTAATTTAAATATAAAATTATATCAATTCAATAAGCATGATATTTACTGAATCCATTCCCTTCTCTCTATTGTCTCTGGGACTATTATTAGAGCCTGCAAACTGCTCTCGGACTGACCTTCTAAAGCACAAGTTTTGTCATCCCACATGGCTTTAAAAATAGATTTTTTTCTAATAAAATAATTTGCAGGATAGGATAAAGATGGAGTGCTGGTGGTTATATATGACAGTTTTTATATATTAAAATATAAGCTGGAGGTAGAAAAAAATGTAGAAAACCGAAAAGTAAAAAGGAATAAATACATATCCCCTTGTGGAATTTGACATGTTCAGTTACTCCTTCTTGAGACTACTCATGTGGCTCTAACACCCTCTCTAGTTTTCTGTCTAACTGCTTATCTGCCCTTTGTCAGTTCTTTCTTCCTCTGCAGGAATCTTGGGCTCTTGTTTTGGCTCAAGTCTCCTCTTCTCTTACTCTGTAGATCCTCTCTGCTGGTCTTAGTGGTCTCATCCATACCTTATCACACACATATCCAGCACCAACCCCTTTCTTAATGTTAAGCGTAGTATGTGCAAAATTTAAGTCATTTCTCATATATACACTACCAAATGTAAAATGGATGGCTAGTGGGAAGCTGCTGCATAGCACAGGGAGATCAGCTCAATGCTTTGTGACGACCTAGAGGGGTGGGATGGGAAGGGTGGGAGTGAGGCTCAAGAGGGAGGGGATATGGGAATATATGTATACTTATAGCTGATTCACTTTGTTGTACAACAGAAACTATCAACATTGTAAAACAATTATACTCCACCAAAGATATAAAAATATAAAATAAAAACTTAAGTCATTTCTCTCCCTCCTACCCCAATTATTCCTCTGCCCAATTCCTTACATGTTGCACAAGCCAGGCATCTAATTATCCTTAAGTTTTCCCTCTTCTATACCCTTTTTACACAATTAGAAACAAGCACAATTGTTTCTAAACTCGCTCTAGCCTTCTTACTTTCTTCTCCATAGGCACTGTCACTGCCTTAATTCAGGCACTTAACATTTCTCACCTGGGGAGCGGCAAGAAAGACTCTTTGTGGGTCTCCCTCTATCTCCCTTACCTTTCCCACAACCCTCAATCCACCAATACAGCCTGTCACTGCAGACGGAGACTGATTCTTCTAAAAAATAAAGCTGATCATGTTATTCCTCTTTTAATTCTTCAGTGCCTCCCTGTTGTCTTCAAGATAAAGTCTATGGTCCTTAAGCACGGCACAGAAGGTTTTCATGACCCGATTCTTCCTTGCTTCTCAGTCTTGCTTGCAGTCTTATCTCTTGCAGATTCTTCAGGAGCCCCTTGAAATTCAGAGATGCCAATTTTTGGTCCTTTAAGGCAGCACACTGTTTACTTCTCTATAAAGATCTTTTCTGCATGGCATGGTCTTTTCTTATCCTTCCTATTTCCACACACACTTTTTCTTATGAGATCAAGTACATTCTACTCCTACTCATCATTTAAGATTCCACTCTGCAGTGAACTCTTTTCCAGAGTTTTTGTGACATTCCCGAGATCTCCCCCTCTGTTCTAGTTCCATCCTCTGGTTTCCACGACATTCTGTATTCAGCTTTAACTTGGCAATTGATTATTACACTGTAGGGTAATTTTGTATTAACCATGATTTGCTCGAGGGAAAATAACTTTGTATTCCCAGCATCTACAATAGTACCTGGCACAAACATGGCATTCAGAAATACTGGTGAAACGAATGACTGTGCTCAGTGCTCCCATGGTACTTTAGACAGCACTTTTATCACCGTGTTGCCATTATTTCATTTATGTTTCTTTCTCTACCAGACAGTGAAACATCCCCAACATTTACACAATTCTAGCCACAAAATAAGTACCGTAGAAACGTTACCTGATGTTGCCTAATTTGGAAGTCGTTATATATTTCAAAATACTGTTCAAGGTAAGGATTTATTTCAGAGCTTCATATAAAGCAGGATATATGACCTGTTATTATTTTCATGATGGCCATAAGGTGTAGAGATGGGGAGAACCTGACACTAATTTTATATGAACTTTCTTCTTCTTCCACAGTTAATTTAATTCTCTTAGCTTTTCAAGATTGTTCCTAACAAATATAAGAAGTTGTCCTAATGTCTTCCTAAGGGGAATGAAAGGAGTGAGAGGAAAGTAAGAACAGACAAGAGAAGGGACTTCTCTGGTGGTCCAGTGGTTAAGCCTCCGTGCTTCCAGTGCAGGGGGTGTGGGTTTGATCCCAGGTTGGGGAACTAAGATCCCATATACCTTGCGGTGTGGAAAAAAAAAAAGGAAAGAATGAAGGAAGGGGAAGGAAGAGAAAGGAAAAGATAAGTATAGAAAGGAAAGTTTACTTATCCAATACCCTGATATTTATTTTTTAAAAAAAAGAAATTTAAAAAAAGTGTTAATTATTCAAGTGTTTCATTTCAGGAAACAGACTGAAAGATGTCTTTACATATTTAAAACCACATATAAATATTTATACATTTGAAAGAATTGATTAAAAGTGTACTACATCTAACACCATATTTAAGTTGTAAATTCAACATATATTAGAGGAAATGAAACTGTTTTATTCCCCGCCTTGTGTTAGTATCACACTTTGTTATATACCGCAGTGAAGGGACACTGTTGTAATGCTGGAACAAAAGAAACATCAGCATTTCCAGCACATCTTAAATGCATATTGGCAATAGATGAGAATCACAAATAATTTCTGATGTGTTTTTCTTAACTGTTCCATTTTCATGTTTTAACACACTCCTTAAATTTGCTGGTTAAATCTATCCCATCAGTTTTGAATTATTTTCTTGGGGGAAATGATTAAGGAAGAAAATCTCTCTTAGGGGAAAAGTTCTCAGTAATACGAGTTAATCAAAAAACAAATAAAAGAGGATTAAATTCAGTGAGGCAGCTACATTTCAATATGTTTTCCATCTCTTCCATCAAGACAAGAGTCTTGTTCTTAAGAGACTTATAATCTAATTGGGGAAACAGAGCATATACATAAAAAAGATGATTAGCACTATGGGGAATCCAAATGAATAGGCCAGACAGTAAATGTTTCCAATTTCAGAGTCTGGAGTAGGGCCTGAAAGCCCTACTGGATGACTGGATTTTAAACTGATCTTCAAAGAAATGGGGGGATCTTCAACAAGGGGTGGGAGGAGATAGGGAGTGATTGTTAATGAATATAGGGTTTCTTTTGGGGGGAGGGTGCAAATGTTCTAAAATTGATTGTGCTGACAGTTGCATGTTATCTGTGACTATATTAAAAGCCATTTAATTATACATTTCCAATGGGTGAATTGTATAGTATGTGAATTATATCTCAATAAAACTGCTATTTAAAAAATCAGCTACGGTCTTGGCATCAGTTACTGAAATGGGGACTGTAGGAGCTATGGATATCCTCTCTCCCCTTTCCCTTTTCCTTTCTATACTCTTTTTGTAAAGGGAATTTGGTGGTGCTAAACTTCACAATTTAGTGCACAAGTCACTAGACCAATAAGAAGCCACATCTGAGATAGATGTGAATGACTGCATATCACCTGAAGTTCATTAATTATTGAGATAAAAATAATGACTGATGGATCTTTGTGTCTCCTTTCTGTGAGGAGAGCATGAGAACAACTTTCTGTAAAGAAGAGCTGCACCATCTTAGGTGGAAGCTTGCTGGTGGTGTATGAGAATACAATATGGTAGAAAGGCAAGAATAGATTCAACGTGGCTTGAATCTATTGGCTTGTTTTGCTCTCAGATCCATTCTTCACTCTTCTTTGACTCTGCTCTGTGTAACCTCCCCTGGAGTTGTGGGGAGAGGGGTAACTTCAGTGGATTGCATTTTCCAGGTTATAATGACCACTGGCTTCTGGATTGGTTTGTCCAGAAAGAGGCACTAGTGGACACTGGAGTACAAGAAAGTGAGAATCCAGGGTACTTCTCACTCTCTTCCTGCTTGAGCAGCGTCTCTGGCAACAGCTGCACCTTTTTTGTTGTTATTGCTGTAGCTTCTGCCGTGGTTGCAGCTTCTTCTGGGTGATCTTAAATCTTGAACCTTCTACCAAAACCTCCTCTCATTATTCTAGTCAAGATTAGCTTTTGCTAATCTATGCGTTACTTCATCATCCCCTGTTTGGCTTCCATCACTTGTGTAACAAATCTTCTGTATTAAGTTCTCTCTGTATAGAACATTTTGAGTGGTTTCTGGTTTTCTGTTTGGATCTTCAAATGACAGAGTATGAGCTTAGTAAATGTTTGTTGAATAAATACACTTAGTAAATGAGGAACTGGAAACATCCTGGGTCCACTACAAACATGGAGACATTTGGCGAAGAGAGTAAATTTGGGTTTAGGCATGTAGAATTTGGGGAAATGTGGTGGTAACGAATCATTGGCTGTAGTATGGGAAGAGGGTTGGGACTGGGTACACAAAACTTGGGATCTGTTTCCATAGAAATGAGTCCTGAAGTAGAAGCAATAGGAAAAAAAAAAAAAAACAAGTGAGAATATGGAGAAGATGAAGGAAAATAAAAGGTCATGGAGAGAAACTTAAGTAGCTATGGAGACAGACTTTAGGGAACCAGTAAAGGATTAGAAAGATTAGTCAAAGTTAAGGAAAGATCTGCTTAGCAGTGACAGTGATGTCATGGAAACCAGGTAAAAGAGGTAAAGAAGGAAAAAATAGTTAAATGGTACATAATACAGGGTAGTCAGGGCAAAGGGAGACTGAAAAAGTTTATTGAATTTGGTGATTAGGAGGTTATTAATGATTTTGAAGGTGTGGTTTCATTAGTAATGTAATGGCTGATCACATATTGACAAATGGTTATTTAGGTGAAGAAAAAATTGAGGTTATAGTATACAGAGATAATTTGATTGTAGAACTTTTTTCAGAAATGAAAGACAGAACTAGAACAGTAGCTAGAAGGGTTATAATAGGTTTTTCTTTTTTTTTTTTAGGAAATTTAAAATCTAAGCAAATTTGTAAGTGAAGGAAAAAATACCAATGGACATTGAATGAATGAAAATGAAGGAACTAAAGAAGATAAATGATAGAATTAAATGCTGAGAAAAGTGAGCAAAAACAGGGTTCAGGACACAAGGAAGTGGATACACTATTGAAAATGTAAAATACTTATTTTTTGCTCAGGTAGAGAAACAGATTTGGAGATGGAGAATAGAGAAACTTAAGGAGCTTGTGATAGACAGCCTGGACATCTGTTGAGAGTGAGGGAGGTGGGATATTGATAAACATTTCTGAGAGACTGATGAAGGTTAGGGAGCAAGAAATCCATGACCAGGGTGTCAGCAGAGAAAGTGATCGGTGGGCAAGGTTAAGGGAATGCTGGTGGATAGGGTAGGTTTGAGAAGTAGTAGGATGCGGTGGGAAAGTCAGTAGCACTTGATTACCCATCTGAATGAGGCAACATAGAAAGTGTTAAGTGAAGGCTGACACCAAGTTTACTACCACTGATAGAAAATGTTTCTCTGGATGGGAGTAGGTGAAAAATGATGTGCTTGGTGTATACATGACATCTTAAGTTTGAGTTGAAAATGTCCAGTGTGCTTTTGGAGATGTTGGACTAAATCTCTGAGAAGCAGATGTAAATTTGAAGTCAAAAGGAAAGAGTTGAGAGCGAGGCTAAGAAAGTGAATTGTGAATTGAGAGCTCTGAGATACACAGTGTAGAACAAGAAAATTAGAATGCCAAGAACTAAATGCATCACCACATCTGTAAGAGAGGAAATGGAGTCAGGATATGAAGAAATGAAAATTAAAAACCTTTTCTCAAGTGGAAAGTAGCAGTGCTTTCTAAGTTAAGTTCCCGTAATCCAAATGTTTCACAAGTGGAGCTACTCGTTTTGTCCATATCCTGCACATTTGCATCCCTACTAGACATCTTGCAGATCTCTTTGAATGGCTCTTAATCTTTTTCCATGTTTAAGAAGATGAGCCCATTCACAGAGAAGCACTCTAACTGAAAGAGAAATTTCTGCTAATGGTTCGTAATAGGCACATTCATGGGTTACAAAGCACACTGAAAATTCCTAGAGATGTATGTATAGGAGCTGAATTGATGCTTGTGGTTGGTTGTGTTAAGGGAAAAAAACCACAGGCTCATAATGACGTCACTTGTGCTAAAGCTCATGATACCAAAGCTAGGTGTAAAAACTGACCTGACTGCAGTTTTGACCTTCACCAGAAATGTAATATTAATCAACTAGTCTGGAATTTTCTGGTAAGCACCAATAATGTCATGTGGATCCTCTCCATTCCCCGCTCCTCCAGAGGAAGAAGAGGTAATCTGCATGATATAACCCTTGCCATTCCCACCCCCCCCCACCCCAAAAGATGTCTGGGCCTCAAAATAATCCTTTTTTTCTTTTGCTAATTGCTCCCTTGCTCCACCCTTCTTCCTAAAAATCTTCCCATTTGTATCAATACATCCCCTGGGAGCACCCTTCTAGTTGCTAAATGGGATGCTGCCTGATTCATGAGTCACTGAACGAAGCCAATCCTATCTTCAAATTTACTTGGCTGAATTTTGTGTTTTAGTAGTTGAGATCAAGAACATGGAGCTGTCACAGGTCTTTAGATTTGTTCTAAGTCCTTTGAAATAGATGACTACAGTCCCAGGTTTTCTCAGGAATCCATTGTGGCCTAAGACTACGCTATGGTGGCTTAGTCTTGCCTAAGACATCTGAAACATGAATTAAACAGGATATTATTCTATTCATTTAAAATAAGCTCTTTACAATATTAAAAAAACGCTAGTTCCTCAGAGTTGACATGTTCGTGAAGCTACAGGTAGCATTCTGGTAATAGTCATCTCTGACCCCCGATGGATTCAAGCCAAATTGCTTATCAGAGGCCAATAAATAGAAGTGGAAGCAGGGGTGGGGTTATATCAATATCACATGAGAAACCCTTTGAAATACACATGCTCTGAAATCTCTCTTCTTTCCCCACTGCATCCCTCCCAAAATACCACCAACTTAAACTTACTTTAGGATAATTCTTGTCATTGTTAAAAGAAATTTATGCATTAATAGTGAATCATGCTTTCTGCTTTGAGGAAATATTCCTGATCCAAAGACCTAGAAGCATCTAAATATTTCTATGACAGCCATCTAGCATTTCCTGGAAGCTTACAGGTATTTCCTGGTTTCAAAGTGAAATCTTAGCCACATAGGATGATTCTAACTTCTTGATAGGGCTCAAATTTGCCCTCTCATCTCCATTCTCACTGCCATGTGTGGCTCAAACAACTACCATCTCTAGTCTGATATGAAACTTATTTCTTAACCCTATCCTTACCTTTAATCTTATTCATGCAAATTTTTTTGTATTGCTCTCAGAATAAACTTTAAAATCACAAATTGTTAATGTTATCCATTCGTTTGTTAAAAAAGATTTGTTGAGCATCGACTATTTGTCAGACCCTATATTAGATGCCAGAAATACAATACTGACTGAAAAGTTCAATGGGAAAGACATATAATGAAGTAATCACACTAAAGAACATATGACCTACACAGGGATGTCAGGAAAGTGAGTGACATCCTGAGATGAGGGAGAGACGTGTGAAGCAGAGAGGAGGAAAAGGAGGTTAGTCTAGAGCAAGGAAACAGCACTTGCAGCAGGAGTCGGGGGAGGGGGAACATGCTCTGTTTGAAGAACTGAGGGAAGCCGGAATGGCTGGAGGTCAGAGAGAGTGAGGTGAGATGAGTTGGGAAAGGTAGCAAGAGCTTAACCATGCAGGTTCTTATAGGCCCTTTTCATCATAAGAGCATTATGAAGGTTTTAAACGTGGTAAAGATCGGATTAGATTTGCATTTTGAACAGATCTGGCTTTGATGTGAGTATCAGATTGCAGGAAAATCAACTGGGGACACTGGATAGTTCTGTACCACCATAGTCCAGATGAGAGATAGTGGTAACTTTGATTAGGGTGGCAACAGTGGATGAGGAGATAAATTGATGGATTAGAGAGACATTTTAGTAGTGTTTTGGTGACAGGATGAAAATGGGGATGAAGAGGTTTAGTATGAAGGATGCTGCATATTTCTCTGGCTTATGAAATGGCACAGATGATGGTGACTTTCACTGGAAAATGGAATACCAGATGAGAGCTAGTCTTGGAGGGAAACTAGATGTATTGAGTTTGAGTGCGTTGAATTTAAAGTGATATAGAGATTTCTAAGTTTAAAAGTGTTTAATGGCCTTCCATTGCCAAGGAGTTGAATCAAATTTCTTCAAAATGGATTTATAAAAACTGTGTGATCCAATTCCAGGCTCATCTTCCATCATATTCACATATGCTCCTTGTTTCAACCATTCTGAATTTGTGGAAATTTCCTGAATGCCCCAAAGTATTTCATAGATTGATAGCTTTGCAAATACTGTTATTTTTGCTGCACAGATCTTTCCCTCTACTCCCTTCTAGAATGCCAAGTTAACTCTTAGAGTTCTTTAATGCTCAGCTTAAGCATCATCTTCTCTAGAAAGAGTTGCTTTTAGCTTGTCCCTAACTATATAGATGTGTGTGTGTGTGTGTGTGTGTGTGTGTGTGTGTGTGTGTGTATGTATAGTGTGTGTGTGTGTGTACATACATACACACATACATATACATCTATGTATGGGTAATTAGTCAAATCCATTTCACCTGCCTTACTAACCAAGGTTGTCTTAGGACTTGCATGTCCTCCAAGTGGCATGCAGTCTAAGCAATAAGATGTTTGCCTGAGTCGTTTTCCAGAAACCTGGAGTCAGCTGCATCTAGTTCCAGCTGAGCTGGTTAAGACTGGATGGGGCCACCTACCCTTCAACTGGGCCTGTGCAAGGGTCCACTCTGTGGCTTTTCCAATGTGCAGAGACCTGTAGTTTAGTTATGCCTGCACACCTTTTTCCACTCGTTTTTCCCCAGGCTCCCCACACCTCCCACACCTCAGACCGCCCTGCTTCTTTATTCATCACATAAATATCCTGAGCCCCTTGCCTTCAGGGAGGTGGATTTGAGATTTGTTCTCCTGTCTTCTTGCTTGGCTATATTTCAAAGAAAACTTCTCTTTGCTACAAACCTCGATGTCTCAGCTTTTTGGCTTGCTGTGTTTTGGGCAAGATGAACCTGCTTCAGTAGCATATGTATATGTATATAATTGTTTATGATTGTCAATTTATTAGCCTTTCCCACTAGATTGTGAATTCCTTGAGGTCGGGGGCTATATTTTGTTCATTTCTATAAACCCAATGTGTAGCAGTCAATAACTGAATTCAATAATGGAATAAATGAAATAATGAATTTTGAATACTCTTCCTTCTTTCCAATAAATTTTTTTTAAATAGACTATTTTTGGTTAATGTAACCAGAGACTGCTGACAATACTGAAAAATCAGAACTCCTGCACCTATGAAAGATTTATATTAACAACATGGAATTAGGGGCTTCCCTGGTGGTCCAGTGGTTAAGACTTTGCCTTTCAATGCAGGGGGTGCGGGTTCGATCCCTGGGCGGGGAGCTAAGATCCCACGTGCCTTGCAGCCAAAAAACCAAAACATAAAAAAACAGAAGCAATATTGTAACAAATTCAGTAGAGACTTTAAAAAACAAAACCAAAATGGAACTAAAGAATTCATGTCTTTGTTTCCCTGCCCCATCAAAAATAAAACCTGCAATTAAAAAGCCATAATGCCTTTCATAAGATGCATAGAATATCATTCTAACATGACCATAAACTAAAAGTCAAAGCTAATATGAAAAAGCATAATTAAAAATATTTTTTCCTGATTATAGAAATGATGTAGTTCCACTGGGAAAAATACAGAAGAGCACAAAAAATATAAAATGTAAATATAATTCTTGGCGGTGAGAGTGGTTCTCTCACCACCAAGAGAGAACCACTTTTAATATTTTATTCGTAAATCTTTTCTGTTCTTTTTCTGTGTAAGCACATGCATTTTACCATCTTTCCTAATGGAGAAAAGCATTAGGTATGCCAAAGGCTAGCATTCTAAACCACCTTTTAACTAGCAATCGGAGTGATTATGTGTTAAAAAAATACGTGAAGGTTTTCTGGTTCTCTCCAGGGCCTGTACCTCCTACTTCCTCTCTTCAAGATGTTAGAGGACTATTCAGGGCCAGAGTCACCATGGGTAGGCTGGCTATTCTCTCTCTTTCTAGAAATAAATGAACTTGGTATCTTTAAGAGTCACATTTGGAGATAGTAGAAGATCACACTTGGTCCTCAAGCCTGAGCTTTGTGCTCAACACAGTGTTTTAAACAGGCAGCTTGCTGTGGGGATATTATTCAACTACTGGGAGTTTTAAACTTAACTGCTGGAATGGATGAGTCATACTGTGAGTCAGATTCATTTTCTTATATATATCCTTCTAAAGAGGTATGTAGGGAGGACACATCACTGTACTCAGGCATTTCTGTGTTCCCAGGACATAAATGCATTTGAAATTCCACCTCTGAATTCTAACTAACACTGTGCATCTCATAAGATTAAGGAATAAAGTGGTGTCAAAAGTGTATACAGATCATATGTTCATTTGGCCTCATGGAATACCACAATAGCAACTGAGAGATTGTAAAATATATATATATATATATATATACACACACATACACATAAAACACACATATATATACTTTGTATATATGTATGTACACACACACGCACATATGTACATTCATGTACACATACATACATTCACATGCAGGCACACACACACATCATCAAAAAAGTAAGTTCCAGACCTAGGATATTCGTCAGAATTATTTCTGTTTATTTTATGGCAATTTTGAGAATCCCAAATATATTTGCTTTACTTTTGTTTGACTTTACAAAATGACAGTATTTTTAATCAGTTGATACAGTTTAATTCTAATATGGCAGATTGGCTTGTTAATTATTAGAAATCTTTCCCCCTAAGTGTTCATTTATTCTCTTATTATTCACTTGGTTACCTGGCTGAGAAATAATGTCACAATAATTGGCTGTGAATTTCTTAGCTTAGTTTTTAAGGCAACATGAACACTGTCGTTTCCCTCTCCCTTGACCATGTCTCTGTCGCATCCTGCCATCTGCTCATGCTTAGGTGTAGCCGTTTGCATATACTTTATTCATGGCCCCAAATCCCTGTTTGCTTTCCTACCTTGTGAGTTACAGTGAATTTTGTGGAAATCTGAAAAGAAGGCAACAATGACAAAAACACCAAATGCATCAAACGTCCTCAGCCTCTCCTGTTAAGAGTCCAGTTGGAACCATCCTTAAATGCATTGCTTGTTGGCCTGGTTTTCCCAAAGCTGTCTCACCCAGGAGGCTGTTGAAGATTTGGAGGCGACAGTTGTGTTACAGAACACCATTCTGGGGAGATGGCACTCTGTTTAAGGGAATCAAAAAGACTTTCTCAGGTTTCTTTTATCCAGAGGATCTGAGAGGACTACTCTCTATGAACTGTAGATCAAGCAAATGTGTCTTTAAAAATGT
The DNA here is from genome assembly GCF_005190385.1 of Monodon monoceros. Taxonomy (NCBI): domain Eukaryota; kingdom Metazoa; phylum Chordata; class Mammalia; order Artiodactyla; family Monodontidae; genus Monodon; species Monodon monoceros. Next base: position 68,993,259 of record NW_021703771.1, read on the forward strand.
TTTGTTCAACAGTGGTACTGCATAGTTTGACCGTGGCTCAGAGCACTTATTCTAACAGGGATCCATTGAACAAAGAGTCCAGTTGGAGCTCTCCTAGCTTAAAGTTATCTATCATTATTAAATTTCCTCCTCTATTGTTCTTTTTTGTCTTTGTCTTAGTCTCCCTTGAAATAGTAATTTTTAAATCAGCCAGACTTATGATATTTTTATGTCATCCATCCTTTCACTCTGAAATGTAAGTGATGTTTATTCAGTCATTGGTCATTCTTTGAAAAATTATATATTTTTATAGAAAACACAGCTCATAACACATATGCCACTATAATCCTACACTTAAGATCATTGAGGCACATTAATCACTTTAAATATTTTTCTAATTGAAGAAAGGAATATACCCATGGGCTTTATTACTTCACTTTTAAAGAATATTGTTAGATATTGAATAATTTAAAAATTGTGTTTGTATCTATTTAACCTATGTGTCCCAAATCAATTACATGTAAGTGGTTCATAGTTAAAAACAATGTGAAACAAATACCCTGGATATGAAGATTACATCAACCAAAAAGACGATATTTGTAGCAGATGCTGTAGTGTTTTTCCCAGACTCCTGAGGACTTATTCATACTTATTCATAATACTTATGATACAGATACTTATTCATAAAAATACATAATACAGATACTTATTCATAAAAATAAATTGTTTTAACCACCTAACAAATGATATTTGAACATCTATGATATAGCAAGTGATAAGACAGACATGATCTTTACTCTCTTTAACATAGAATCCATCAAGGTAGGTGGATATGGAACAAGAAATAAATTTGATGACTAATTTGAAAAGAAACACAAGATAGTGTAAGAAACTTAAAGATAATATCCCAACTTTTACTTCCAGAATTATAGAATAACAAGAAGACAATTTCTAGAATTCGGAAGTTTCTTTCACTGATGGAAGTTCTTTGCAATATACAGAAATATAATTGTATTATTTCAGTATGGAAAATAAAAATAGCACCTCACTCCGGCTCATCTGGTTTTAGTTGTTTTGCTGTATACCTTTGCTCCTAGCTTTCTCATGGTTGGCTCCATCTCATTCTTTAAGGATTTGGCCTATTCCAGTCCTTTTCTGACCATATTTCTTTATGTCCTGATTATTTTCATCATAGCACTAGATATTATTACTAATCATTTGATATTTTTTATTGCCTGTTTTTTATTCCCAAATGACAGGACCCATGTCTGTTTTATTTCCCTATGTATTAGGCAGCAACTATTATTATGTGGACATAGAGTTTGCTCTGAATAAATTTTCAATGAAAAATGGATGAGCAAAACTCATAAGACAATGAGGTAAGGTTGAATTTCCAGTTGTCCTAGAGAATATAAATGATACTCTTACCCACTTGACCAGTCTATTAAATATGATCAGTGAAGTCCCAAGAGATTTATTTGTTGTTTTTTAGAGTCCTATGATTGAATAAGTTTGGCAATCATTGACTTAAATAAACTTAACCTGAGTCCCTTGGAATTCTCAGTATATCTATATCTATATATCAATAACTGTATCTGTATCTCCATGGAGTATAGTTTGAGAAATGCTTGCTTACTCTGTTAGGAGTTGGGACCTATTAGGTGACAGATCACAGAGCTTTGCAGTCTAGTTTAGCAGTGAACATGGCTGGGTCTGATTCAAAGATGGCCTCAGGAAGACACGGGGACATGAGTTGACTAGATAGGTTGTGCCTCCATCCTTTTGGGACTGGTAGACTTTTTTTTTTTTTTTTTTTTGCGGTACGCAGGCCTTTCACTGTTGTGGCCTCTCCCGTTGTGGAGCACAGGCTCCAGACGCGCAGGCTCAGCGGCCATGGCTCACGGGTCCAGCCGCTCCGCGGCATGTGGGACCTTCCCAGACCGGGGCACGAACCCGCCTCCCCTGCATCGGCAGGCGGACTCTCAACCACTGCGCCACCAGGGAAGCCCGGGACTGTTAGACTTTTATGTAAAGCTACTTCGTAGTCACAGCAAAGACTTCTGCACCCTGGGAGGGAATAGAGAAATGATCAGTCAACTTCCTACCCTGATCCTCGTTGAGCTGTTGCCCATGCTGTACCCCTAAGACTGTTGTCTGTGTTCTTTACAATTCAGCCTGTTGAGAATTTTATCTCCTCAAAAATCCTTACACCACACTTGCTATTTTTTTTTCTTGAAAGTAGCTTACTGGTCTTATCCCTGCCCTACAGGAATCCTGTATTAATACACTGCATAGCAAGAGATATTTTAAGATCAAGAGGAAAAGATGTTCTCCCACCATCTAGACAATTCATGCTCAGAGCTCATATCCCTGTCCACTGGATGATCTCACTTTATAGGTCTAAACATAAGACCCTCTGCAGTGATAGAGATACAGACCTCTGGTGAGGGTCATCTGACCCTCTCCTTCTGCACATGGTCCAGTAGGCAACTTATAAAGAAGAGGAAAAAGAGGTCCTTCCTGCCTTTGCCTCATTGTGGCCACCATCTGGTAATTTCCCCTCTCCTGGTGACATGGGTCCCCTGGGTTAACCTTGTGGGACCCATATCTTCCCAGAGCTATGTTTATCTGGAACAGAAGAGCTGGTGAATGGAAGGGAGCCTTCCCGGCTCCAGCCACTTCCATTCAGCCTGTGCAATGCTACTCTTATCTCCCAAAGACTGATGATAACATCCTCACCCAGCTTTCTAGAGTGGCCTGTATTCATGTGTTACTGGTAACTAAAATTTAATTTGACAGTAGCAACACTCTTCCAAATCTTTTTTGCTTCCATTCTGATCTAACCTATCCAGATGTATTCCAACCCTATATTGTGGAAATGAATTCATCTGGCATGGTGGGATGCTACCATGTCATCTGTCATGAGAGGATTACAGTATGGGTCACTGCTTCCCCTTTCCTGAAGGTGGCCCTTAGCTGCTAAGAATTGCTAGGGATGCAGTCTGTCTTGTAGATGTTCAACATTCTCTTGAGGGCAGCTGTTTTTGCTCAGAGTGACCAGTACTTGAGCTTTAAACAGAGACCATTGCATCACTCTGAGTGGGAGTTGACTCTATTTTTTACCTTTAAATTGAACCCCAAAGTATTGGAGACATGAATAATAGTGTTTTCAAAGTATTTTTAGCCCTATGAAGTATTGGGATATTTTCTTCTTATGATAGGGTTATTGTGAGAACGTAATAAAATATATAATGTGCGTTGCACATTACTTGGCACATCTTGGGTACATAGTGGGTACTCAGTAAATTTTAATTCTTTTCTCTCTCATAAATCCAGTACAAAGAAGATGAAAATGTATTTGTATTCTTGCTTCCAGTATCTAGTTTTTCTGTATCAGAACCTTAATGCTCCTGGGTCAGAATTCTAGCAGTTGTAAAGTGGAAATTAAATTCTTCTGTAGGTCACTGAAGATAGGGAGGAAGTTGGGGGTTTCTCTTTTGAACCATATTTTTATGCCACTGAACAAAACTGTAAGAACCAAACTGCACAGACTTCCCTGTATCTCACTGACACGCAGCTGAGGTAATACCTGCAGCATTCCTAGCCCGTCCGTTTCAGTGGCTCATAATCTTTTCTTTCTGTGAGAGAGGCAAATAGTATTCTTGATCCTGATTACCTGGATTAATATTGAAAAACCTCTTCAGGCTGGTGTCCTAGAGAAATTGAAGAAGTTCCCTTACCATTTGAAATGACTTAAACCGTGAGGCTGGAACAAAGGATTCATCTCTTTGGTAATCATCTCACCTTCTTGTCACTTGGTGTCCAATTAAATAAATGACTACCTGATTCTTTGTCAGTTGTCAGCAGATCTGGCTTTCACTGTTAATCGCCGCACATCATGTGAGCTTTTATATTCTTTTCTCACCCTTTCCTTTGTCCGCGTATGTGAGAGTAGGAGTTGAAAAGAGTATGTTTAAGAAGATAAATATGCAGGTTCCTGTAAGCATTCTTCATATTCTCTCTGAGTCACCTTTCCTCTGCAAAAATAATTAGGCCACTGATTTAGCTTGTCAGGATCACTGAATGACTTCCTCAGTGCCTTCCATTGAGGAAGATGTTTTTAAGGACTGTTTTTTCTACTTTTCACTGCTATTCCTATCTTTAAAGCACATAGCTTCCTTTTAAACAACAAAAACATGCTCTTTAACTGGAAATTGGTTGGAGGAAAAATAGGTGCTTGAAAACAGGAACGTATTATCTCTCTTTGAATGACTTAGGAGTCTGTCCTCCTAGTCTGTGGGTATGGATGGTCCTGTGTGTTTCTATGCTACTCAGATTGGATGAGATCTGATTCTTTTTCTCAAGAAAAAAGTCCTCGACTTGAAGAGGATTGCAAGTCAAGGGGATATCAGAACGGAAGACAGAAATGTTAACAAGAGAAGAAATAAAGATTCAGTAACATTCACAAGGACTGATCAGCAGTGTTAATCAATACGTGCGTACAGTCTTCGCTTCCTTCATAGCCTGCAATACAGGCAGTGCCATTAGGAGGGGAGTCTGGAAGTTGACATCTTTTCTGGCAGGAGCATGGATGTCCCAGCACCTGGGAAAAGTTTACCTATCATCTTTTCTTTACCTTTGACGCAGATGAAAATGGTCGCTTTCAATTAATGTGTGTCGGGACCAAAAGTAAAATAACAAAGGAGAGTTAAAAATAACTTGTAAAACTTTTCTTTCTAGCAGTATGACCCACCAGGTATTTCACTACCCCCAAAATGTTGCTAGGCAAAATTTAACAAGACATTTTGATTGCATGGCTGAGTGTTAAAGATAGAAAGAGAAAACCCCCATGAGAGGAAGGTGAAAATCGAGGAGATGAGCTGTCTTAGGGGCACTTGCTGGATTTAGTGACCAGGTTTTAATTGCCCCTTGGAGTGGGAGACAGACTTGTGCTCTGTAAGATGGGAAATCAATTAACTTTAACTTCATATAAAACCAGTATCCTAACAGTTGGTGAAAGAATGGGTTAAGAAAAAGTATATATGTATCAGCAGAGGTAGACTTTGAGAAAAAGTGTCTGTGTTGGCCTTGGTGGTGGATAGAAGGAAAAAAAAATGTCACCACTGAGCATTCGTAACCTAGGTCTGGCCACATTTCATTCAGTTTTGAAAAGATAACGTTTACCTCTTGAACACTTGCAGTGATAATGCATATTAGCATAGTCCCCAGGACCCACTAAACTAATGTGTGAATCCTTTCTGTAGGACCATGCTCTCTGCACAGGCTAAGAGCAAGTGTCATTGGAAGTAACACAAAGCAAATTTAGGACCCCCAAGAACTTAAAATAATGGGAAATTGAGATTCATATTATTTTCTTTAAAGGTGTGCTGCAAATTGTTATAAAAAGAAGAGATGAAATAAAAATGTGATAATAGGCTGTTAGAATAAAGCAGGCAGGTTTAGAAAAGAACCAAAATACAATTTCTGATAATGAAAAATACAACTGTTGTAATGAATCATTTAATAGGCTGAAGAGTAGATTAGACACAGTGAAGAAAGAATTTGTGAACTAAAAGCTAGGCATAGTGAAATTCATCAGGAAACAGCAAAAAGAGATAAAAAGATAAACTGAGAGGGAGATTAAAAGACGGAGAAGAGAATGAGAAGCTCTCACATACATTTAACTTGCATCCAGATAGAGAAAATAGAAAAAATGAGAAGCAATATTCAATGAGATAATGAGTGAGAATTTTCCAGAATTGAGGAGGGATATGAATCTACAAAATAAAAATAGTCCTAAGCAGGATACGTTTTTTTAAAAAAAGAAATCCCCACGTAAACACATTGTAATGAAACTTAGAATACCAAAGACCTTAAAAGCTGCCAGAAAGAAAAGACAGATTACTTACAATGAAGCTACTCTTGTACTGACAACAGATTTCTCAACAACAATAAAAGTGGGGAAAATGCTTGGAACCTGAAAACAGAATAGAGAGCTCAAATTAACTGGTTGAAATAAATCCAAATAAACCAGTATTTAGAATAAAATTTAGTAGACTAAAGCTATCACAACAATTTTCTTCACTGAGGAATTTCATGTGATTTTTTTTTTTCCTTTTCCAGTTAAATAGTAAGAATTAGTCTTTTGCTATCAGTGAGGCCACATTCATTCATTAAATATAAATAAATTCACTTCTTTATTTCCAGCACATAGTAGACACTCAGTTTTATGTGCTGGAAACAGATAAGTAAAGGAAGGTGGCAAAGTCTCTGTTGTCAAAGATCTTACATTCATTCAAAAAGCCATTCACTAACTGACTATAATGTGCAAGATATTTCTTAAAAGATGTCTATCTCCACATTAAAAAAATGTTTTTGAGCCAGATAGTTTCTTAATTTTCCTGTAAGAAAATTAAAATTTTCTCATTTTTATTTGTTAAGATACAATAAAAAATCACAAAGCTCTGTAACTAAGATTAAGAATTCAACTTTCAGAACATGATCATAGTTCATAGCATTTTGCTACTGAATTAATGATACCTGAAAAATTTCTGCCTAAACACCCTACTGAGAGTTGAGGAAATATCAGATATTCACTAATTAAATCTATTGGGTAATCAGATCTTACTGGATAAAGAAATGATCAGAAAATTAAGGAATTGAATATCTAGAGTTTATTTCTAGTTGGCTATAAAAGTATCTGAAAGCGCCTCAGGAGTAGGGACTGTCTGTTCTGTTTAGTGTTCTATCCCCAGCATATAGCACAGTCCCTGGCATGAAGTAAGTGCTCAATAAATATTGATCGAATCCCTGTTGTGAATGAATGACCTTCGCAAGTCAACTAAACTAAATTACACCACACAAGGCCAGTGAGAAAAACGCAAATCAAAATCAATTGCATTTTCCTTTCTACAATTCTAGGAGATTGGAAAAAATAAATAAACTAGAACATAGGAATATACTTTTGACCCTTTAAATGAAACTCCATATGAATTGAACTGTGATTATCATAGTTTTAAATTTTATGATCTGAATTGTTTCTTTACCCAATTGTATTAAATACCAGCATGAGTATAGAAAACCCAGTCTTGCCATACTTGTCAATTAGAGTCACACGTGGGCAGATTTTCTGTGTGTTTGGGATTAAATGGGAAATGCAGTGTGTATATGTGAAAGAAGATTAAATACAATGGTTGTCTAACTCTGGTAAAAAAGTATCCTTAACGTTGCTGATCTCTGCATTTTTTTGATCAGAGAACGAGCTCTGGATCAGCATGAAACAGAGTAAATTTCAGGAGTATTTGTGCCAGAAAATTCAGTCTGCATTTTTCAGTCAGGAACGGTCATATCATAATCCTACTTGAGATCTAATTCATCTCTAAAAGAAAGCCCTGAAGGGCCAAAGAGCACTTCTTTTGACTTTTTGTGTACAGCACCGGGCACGGTAGACAACATGTGTAGGTCGATCCATTTTCTTTGTTACAGTGATAATGGTGAATAAAAGCCCATTCAGAAGATATGAAGAAGCCACACCACAACATGGACTTTGAAGCGGCAAATATTGCTGTAGGGCAAAAGCTCATCATTTAAAAATCTTAGGGGGAAGAAGGTCCTCAATAAATACTGAGGATCATTACCAGTTGGCTTCAGCATAAAATATATTGGAAACAGACATCTTAAACTGATTTGGGTTTACAAAATTGATGCTGGTGATAATTCGAACGCATGGAACCATGCCCACATGCCTAAGTTGCAGGAAAAGAAAGAAATGAGTGACTAACGTAATCTCAACACAAGATGCTAAAACAGTTAGATTGCCCAAATCAAAACAAACATTAAAACTGGTCATTTAGGCCAGTTACCCAAGAGTATAACAAGTATGGGAAAGCATACATATATTAAGCTCTCAATTATTAATTTTTAAAAAAGTGAGTCTATTATAAAGATATGGGGGAGACAGGAACTTGGAACAAGGGCCAGGGAGTTACTTGTTTGGGGAAGGGTATCTGAACTGGCCTGGGATCCTCTGGGGACCATTTCTATACTGGGTATCATCATTGGCAAGCACTGAGAGATGATATCTTAACTTTTCCCAAAGACCCAGAATAATTATATGCATTATTTCTTAATTCATCTTTACGAAGATAGGGATTTTTTCTCTTTCCCCAAATAAATAGAGCAAACAGAATTCAAACACTTTTTACAGCCTCTCATCAGTGCCCTATTATAATGACGGAAGACACATTAAGTCTTTAATTATTAGCAATCTGGCTAGCACTTCATAACAAAGTCTACTTGTTAATTGAGATGAAATGTGTTTTGTTATCAACAAGTTGAAACAAAATTGCTATGCATGCTACAATACTTGTTTCTCTCTTTTCATATCATAATATGAAAAGATCATTAGTCTAGCACCATTTGGTCATCATACCCTCTCTGAGTTTCAGAGCAATTCCAAAGAAATCAGATATTCCAATACAATGCACTCAATCTGTTGAGTTCTACTCATTAATTTTGGAAATTAAATGGTTATGCTTATTAATGTGAGCTTTCACCATTCTCCAAGCCTTCAAAACAGCACTGAAAAAATGGCATTACATGAATCCATATTGGGAAAATGTGAATAATGCCAGTGTTCTTTTTTGGTGGGGGAGGGATTCTTCAAGGGCAAACCAAATTGTTCCTGTTCTATATGCATAGGCTGGGGAGAAGCAGCTTATCAAAAAGGCAGGAAATAAAACAGCAGGGTGACTATTCTAGAACTTCAATTTAGAATTGTTGATTTCTTTGTGCTCAGCCTATTGCTCATGGTGGTGCATCAGAAAGTCACAAAAATCAGTGAGAGGGTTTTTGAAGACACACAGCATGAAGGCCCAGTCTGCTGCCTTAATGCCTAATTCCTTGAGGCTGAGAAGGAGGTTAATCAATATAAATATATATAGGATTTAGATGTATTTCAGGTTTGGATACCTTCTTTGAAGGATGTGGATATGACTAGATAATCGGCCTCAGTGTCTCTTCCTGACCACAGTAAATCTGTTTTCTCTTTCCATCAATGAGTCTAGAGAAAACATCAGAGGAATACCCTAGGTTTTATCTCAGTATTCACGTGTGCTGACACAGCATGAAAGAGGAGCATGCCAAGAAAGATGAGAAAGAAACAGTGGTGAAAAAGTTTCCCATGACTTGTGAACTCTTTCTTTCTCTCCTTATGTAATCGTTCGTGGTGTAATCCATAGCATTACAAGTCAGGCTTTTTAGTTTCCGGCACTTCCTGCAGAAAGAGTTCATTGGCCTTACCTGGGGAAGGAATTACGCCGACAGGCAGTAGCCAGCAGTGACCTGAACGATTTCATCTTCCACGCTATCTGTCATCTCATATCCCAACCATTTGCCTCAGAGTCATCCTATTCCTTAAAGAAATAAGACTGCCATCTTCTGGTGGCCTTCAGTGTAGTTATGTGACTGTGATTAACATAGTCATTTTCTTTGCTATAGAGATTACTCTATTACCGTTTATATCATTTAAATATGCTTGTCTTAGGCTTCAGGAATAAAAATTCATATTTGGCCAACAAAATGGAGAACTGACTGCATGCTGACAGTTTTACCAGTTTTTTCTTTTGATGTGTTCATATCAACCCATCTGTGTTGTAGGTATTGCAGTGGAATAAAAAATTACTTGATGATTCATTTCTAGAATCAGCACATCAGGCAAATACTGTATATAGTCAAAACTATATGAGAAAAATTGTTTGAATTGCTCATAAAGTGTAATAAACATGATTTTGTGTATACAATAATACATAGTAAAGAGAACATCACCAGTATATAGTGCCTGCAGTATGATTATATATAATGAAGTATGCAGATATAACATATAATTTTATAGTGTTTTTAATTATGTAAAAGAGGGCGATTTGGTTGAATATCCTAAGTTAAATGTAGTATAATATCTCTACTTTACAAACAAGATAATTAAAACTCAGATAATATATGCCCCAAGTCATATATTATAAGAAACAAAATTAAATTGTGTGCTCATATATTTATTCTGAGTGTAAACCTGGTGTTAAAGTTATGAGACTTTAAGGCTTACAGAAAAGACCAAATTCATTGGAGTACAATACTTTTCAAAAAGATAAATCTCACTTCTGTACTGATATTTATTGTTTGATATTTGCTATATTATCTCACTTCTGTACTGATATTTGTTGACTCATTTAGTGATTCCAAAATATTTCTTCCCTGTACCTGCTCCCTATCCTGACCTTGTCTATGTGAACAGATCCCATGTCTCAGCTCATTTCTTCTCTCTTTTACCAGGGAGAATTTAAATAACATACAATTTGTTAGAAAAAATTTCTTTAGTTCTCACACTGGTTATCTATCCATATTAATACACTGACATGTCTACTGCTCAAGAAAAATCTGTGAGACATTAACAATAAGTGTGACATTTAATAAAATGTGGTCTATCACTACTGAGCAGAGAACATTAGAAATACAACCTGTATCAAAGTTAAATTCATTAATATTATTATTGATACATACCAAGGTAACTATAGAATGTTTTGAAAAAGAGGGAGTCAGGGAAATGTACTTGCAGGCTGGAGTTGATCATATGGCTAGGCTTCTCAGGAACTGGTCAGAATTTGTAAACTGGTGAGTTCCAGTTAGAGATTTTATGAATTCAGGCAAAGTTAAGTAGTTTTGTCTTGGAACATATGGGTCTGAATGAAGTGAGAAATTTGATCTTCAGTAATTTGCTTGCATGTCACAGTTTGTTATAGTTTACCTGTTTTGTGAGTTAGAAGACAGTTTTGCAAGTTGTTGTTCTGTTTCACTTTCTCAATAATTGAATAATTTCATATTTGGCAGCCTTGATTCTGCAGAGATAAAATTTGCAATTCCTTCCTCTTTGCCTCTAACAGCTGTTTTTTTCTTCAAGTATTTACAAATGATCAGATATGTGTCAGACACTGTATTGTTGTTACATGGAGCTTATAATCTATTTGGACAGTAATTTAATTATATGATTAAAGCAAGTGTTGTTTGGCTTTTCCACTCTATGTCTGCATTTAAAAAAAAAAAGATTCTAATCTTTAATTGAATTCCTCTCTGCAATGAATTGAATGTCAGTGTCTGCCCCCCACCCCCACCCCAAACACCCAAATTCATTTGTTGAAATCCTAACTCCCAGTGCAGTGCCATTAGGAGGTGGGGCCTTTGGGAAGTAATCAGGTCATAAGGGTGGAGCCCTCGTGAATGGGATTAGTGCCCTTATAAAAGGGACCCCAGAGAACTCTTTCAGTTTCTTTCCATTATGGAAGAATACAACACGAAGAAGGCAGTCTGCAACCTGAAAGAGGACTCTTACCAGAACCAGACCATGATGGCACCCTGATCTTGGACTTTGGCCTCCAGAACTGTGAGAAATAAATTTTTGTTACCACCCAGTCTATGACACTTTGTTATAACAGCCCAAACTAAGACTCTCTCTAATTCATGTGGAAAGATATTTGGTTTTTACCTGCAGTGGCAAAGAATATTGTCTGACTTAGCTATAGAGGTCTTGATTTATAGATGAGCATGTGGCTGTCTGAAATTACAGCTTGCTATAATTAGGTGTGACCACTTGATGAAATTATAGCAACAGAATATAAGTGAAAATGGTGTTTACACTCAAGGAAGCATGTTCAACACAAAGGGAAGGTGTATGCCTTCTTCAAAACTTTTCCCCTTCTAATGGCTGTAATGCAAATGTGGTGGCTGGAGTTGATCAGCATCTTGGGCAATTAGGTGGAATCTGTATGATGAGAATGACAGAAGAACAAAATAGAAGAAACCAGAGTCCCTAAGAATAATTAAGTCCCATTTACCTTCAGAGTTCATTTACTTCAGCAAGAAATAATTGTTTATCTTGTTTAGACCATTTCTACTTTGGGACTTCTGTCACTACTTAAACCTACTTTGCTCAAGGGTAAAATAAGCAAGAATTGAAAGTATTGCATATAACAAGCCCACCACAGATGGATAATCTTTGGAATATTGAATATTTTAAACGTTAGTAATTTTCAATCATGAGACTGTAAAGTTTCTTATATGGCACTTCTTACATTTCATAAAATTTTACAGATGTGAACTTACTTGATCCTTATGACAACGTGTAAAGGAAACAGGAAAAGTATTAATGACCTCATTTCAAGGATGAGGTAACTGTGACTCAGAAGAATTATCACATTCTCAAACTTACCAAGCAGGGTGGTAATGTATTCAGGGCTAAAATCCAGGCCATCCTGGTCCAGAGATTTTCCTACCACAGTTCTTGAGTGGCAACTCATGCTTTCCCTGGCATTCAGTAATTATGAGAGGTTAATCAGGACTCCATGTTTTTGTCTTAGACACTTATGTTTGAACATATCACAACTGATAAAGGACGCTTATTCTTTTCAGAGGCACCTGACTGAAAGAGTCAAGTCTGGGAGTCCTGGGTGCTAATTCTGACTCTGTTCTAACTTAACTTCTTGTCTGTTAAAAGAAAGCAGTAGAGAAAAAATTACCTCTAAGGAATACATTCTCTCTAGGGGGGCCATGCAGCACTGATACCTTCTGATTGGATATGAGAGCCTAACCAACATGTAAACACCTCTTTGCTCCCTACTTTTGGAGAAATTATAAAGAATCGAGAGAATGTGTATTAGTTTAAAAAAAGAAAATGCTTCCATTAGAAATTTGTGGCTACTCTATTGCAAGAATCCGTATCTGAGAATAAATATCACCAAAGCTTTGTATGAATTGGGAATGATTTCAATTTCTGTTGGTTTCCATGACAGTAGGATTGCAATATTTAAAAAATAAAAATGCAGGATGTCCAAAGAAGTCTGAATTTCAGGTAAGCAATTAATACTTTTTTAGTATCAGTCTGTCCCGTGCAATATTTGGGAAATTCTGAGAATTATTTGTTGTTTATCTGAAGTTCTCATTTAACTGGGTGCCTTGTATTTTATCTGGCAATTCTTTGTGGCAGATACTAGAAACTGGCTTGTTTACCACCTAGTCAGCCTCCTTTTAGTGCCTCACTGTACCGTGGAAGCTGTAAAGCATTTTGCATGTGATTTAGGTATTGTCGATCTGTTGCACTTGTCCAAAACTTAAATTCAGAACTGGGTTACACAGTAAGAGAAGAAAGCGTGAAGCTCAATTGCCTTGGTGCAGATCATACAGAGGCAATGTTCTCTGGGAGCTAACAGATGTAAACAGAGCTTTCTAGTTTTGCAAGCTGCTTCCTGGTCATGGCAGGAGAAGCAGCTCTTTGGGGTGCCCAGTTAGAGCCTTGAGAATTATTTCTGGAAACTCAACCTAGAGTCTGTTTCCTCAGCCATTGCCTTGATCCGGGAATAAACGCCATCCGGCTTAATCTAGTTGGAATGGTTTCTTTTCTTCGTAACTGGACCATGACTGATACAGTTCTTAAATTATTTTAAATATTAAAGAGAAGGGGGAAAAGTGAGATGTTCTTCTCTGTTTTTAAGCTTATAAACCGCATCATAAAAATAAACATTTATTAAAGAAATACAACCTCCATACCACCACCCTAAGTAATCCTATATTTCAATTCATCAAAAAATCGTTTCTATGTTCCTTCCAGTCCTAGTTCTTATGCAGACATCATTTTTCATATTGTAATCATAATGCAGATACAATTTTACATTCTACTTTTCTCCCTTAACATTATTCCATAAATACTTTCTGTATTGTTACATGATTTCCATAATTATTTTAATGGCTGTGTAACTAACAGTTCTTCTAGGTGATGTATCTTAATTCAATTATTCTCTTATTTTTGGATGTAAAGGTTTTTTTGTGTGTGCCATTATAAATAATTGTTTAGTTAAAGATAAATTCCAAGCAGTGGGATAACTAGGTCAAAGGCTGTGAACATTCTGTGTCTCTTAAAATGTTTTTCCAAATTGCTTTCCACCAGGGATGTGACAATTTTAAATGGGTGGCAGATTTCATTGGTGACTGAATTAAGGAAAGTCAGTGAAGCTAAACATCATCCAGAATGTATGTGACCCAGCTGTACACACCCACACACAAAAAAGGAGAAATGCATGCAACATGTGGCCAAATAAACAAATAAAAATTGTATTAGCTTCATTTTTAATAGAATATGATTGTCTCTTGTTCTTTAATTGAAGGATATCTTACTTATTTTAAAGTTTAAAAGCATGTCTTTGCATAAGGAGCCAGAAGTAGCTCCTCTGGCCTTCCATCTCATGTTCTCATTTTCCCAAACTTTGTCTCTTATTCAGCAAAGGGAGCAACCCATCAAGAATATGCTGCTTTTATTACTGCAAATTAATACCCAGTGCTTGTTATTTGTTTTCAGATTTGGTTCAGAAATATTGGTGTTGGTGCCCCTGTGATGTATAGTTGGCTTTTTGTGAGGAGAAAAGAGATAGCAACTTCACTAATTTTTTAACTAAACTGTTCTTTAAATTTTCTTCCAAAGATTTTCAAATTTGGAGGGTTTTTTTTCCCATTCACTAAATGTAATCTAGACTTACGACTGTCACATCCTCTTATCTTCCCACCGAAATTACCCCCAGCGTGGCTTTTTAGGTATTCAACTCTAATTAACTGGAAGTAGTTTCTGGGAGAGGATGCTTCATATAGAAGAACCTGGATAATTCCCATTGGAAGATGGTAATTTTGGTCCCATTTTGAACCATCAAAATAGAAAATGTTTTCAAGTGTCAGATCTCCTTATGACATGTTGCGATCTTGGAAAATTTTGGGCAAAAGTGGCTACTTAATTATCAGGATGGTAGCCAACTAACTTTTCTCAGAATTGACCAGCTTTTCTTATAGCGTTCTGACTTCATAAGGCAGGGAAATGGTAAATCTTTCTGTTAAGGGCCAGATGGTAAATATTTTCAGCTTTGCAGGCTGTACAGTCTCTGTCCCAGTTATTTAACTCTGCCCTTGTAGCGTGAAAGCAGCAATAGAGAATATGTAAATGAATGGGTGTGACGGTGTTCCGATAAAAGTGTATTTACAAAATCAGGCTGCGGGCCCATTTGGCCAGCTGGTCGTACTCAACTTTACAATGAGAGAAAAAAGATTAATAAGAAAAAGAAATCTTGGCTTAAAATGAACTCTGATGACTTCTTAAAAAAATAAAGGTTGTGTATGAGATAATCCAGAAGTAATAAGAAAGGACACTGATACTTAGAAATAAACTTGGAAGAGCTATCCAGAATTTGAAAGAGCTTTGGAAAATGGATTCCCTCAAAAGAGTCCAACCAAAACTTAGGACAAGGATTGAAGTAGCTAACCAGTCTCAGGAATAATACCGGTGCCCTAGCCCTGTCATGGTATTGCCTCTCTCAGAGTCTGAGTCAATCTAAGGACAGAGTTATTGACTTTAGGACAGTGCTTTTTACTGGCTAGAACGGACCAACATCCTTAGAGTTCTTGAGGCAGACAGCTAACCCTGCCCATTCCAATGCGGAAACCTAGGGGACTGTGTTAAAGGTCAAGTCTCTGGAATGAGGAGGAATGGGGGTGGGGTGGGCATCCTTCCTAGTCATCTGTAGCTGCCAATCAGTGGGAGAGTCAGAACAACAGCTAGAAGTGCTTGTCAGGCCCTCGGTACGTTGCTGATGTAGTGAACAATAATTTTTAATTTTTTACTTCAAGCTTAGTCAATAGGCTCTCTTTAGTAGTATATGCTTATTATTTATTCTGAGTTGGGACATGCTCAGCTATCCTACTTACAGTAAATATAGTCCACATAACGTTAGCTAACATTATTGTATATACCTGGAGGTACATGTAGTATTGAACATACATTTTTTAATTCTCACAGCAACTCTATTGAGTGGGGAATATTTTTAGTCACATTTTATTAGCAAGGAAACAGAGGCACCACAAGTTTAAAGAGCCATCCTGATTTACCCACTGAACGTGGGCCATTACACACCTGTTTTTCTTGACTGTAAGGCTCTTAAACATCACACACTGTCTCTTTCGGTTAGGTAGGAAACAAGACCTTTTCCTTCTTCTTTTTTTTTTTTTTTCCTAGTACTTCAAGTAAGCAAGTGGACAGAAGTGAAAAATAGAACACCTCCTGTTATGTCAGAGATGTCCCGTCATCTTTAAAAATGGTCACTTAAAAATAGTAACCTTTGAAAATGAGAAACCTTCCTGCACATACAGGAATGCTGATCTGCCTGTACTTCTCCTGCCTGTTCACTAAGGAAGATGCACCCTCTTTGGTGAAAGCAAGCATCCCTGCAGTGGGTAAAACCCTGGAGAGGTAAAAAACCAAGATGGATCCACAGAGGATAATGATTCTGTTTGTCCTGCCTGCAGAGTCAATAGTGTGCATATTTCTTCTCAGTCTGAGCAATATCTTTTGTTTTCTTCTCCTTCAGCCATTAGACCTTCCAGTGGCTGATTTTCTTCTACTCCTTAGAATCACCTCAATTCTCATCGTCTCTGGCTGTGCCTTGGTGTCTGTCCTTGTTCTCTAATACAGTTAGAGATGTTAACTTTTCTTCTAATCAGAGTGACTTTTCTCTAAATTTCAGAGGTTGAAGTGAACACGGAGGTGAGGAAATCACTGAATGAACATGCCAAGCTGCCTGTTTCCTCTATGTTTCACAGGAACTTTTGGCAGTCCTGATTTCTGGGTTCTGGAATTCCATGAGTGATCAAAATATCAAAAACATTCAGGTGTCATTTATAGCTTGGCCAAATTTTAAATTTTGTCTGGTAAGGACATTGAAAAACAAAACCAAAACCAAATAATTACCATCATAACCACTATCGTTTCACAAGAAGTGGGCCGTAATCTCAGAAAAAGAACAGTGCTTTAAATTGAATTCATTTTGTTTTAAAAAAAGCTCACTACATTGTCCTTGCACCTTTCATTTTGCTCTGACAGCTTATAACTTAATTTTGAGCTGGTCCAGGTCCAAGAGCTGGTGTTTGGGAACTGCTGGTATAATGGAAAGAATCTTATCTTGGAGTCAGACAGATATGGCTTCAAATCCTGACTTCTCCATTTGACTTTGAGCGAGTCAGCCAATGGGTCTGAAGCTCTCCTAATGGGAGGAATTGGGAGACCCTCAGGTCGTAGCTGTGCATCTGGTGAGGCCCTGTTCCTGATTCATGTCTACTCTTTGTCTTCCTTTTCTCCTTTATGTGTCACAACCATTGAACAATAAGAAGCAAAACAAACATGAAAGCAATTTTGAATAGTTTTGTTTTTATTGATATAAGCATACGAGTTATTTGAATTGTAGCCATTCTATAAATTCACACATACCAATTAGTAAAAATTACTTGGGTGATTTCTAAATTATTTGAATAGTTGGCCAAAAAAACAAAAGAAAATAAAACAAAGACAATCAAACATGCGGGTAAATCTGGTCCGTTTCTTGGACCTTGGACTGACACACCTCTGTTAATGCAAAGGCTACTTGGGCGTATCATCTGATGAGGGCTCTCGCTCTTTGACTGAACATTAGTCAGGTTGCTCTGAGCCCTCTTCTCTATTAGGTCTTACCCTTGGCCTGCCCGTCTAGTTCAGCAAGAATCCTGCCAAGCCAGTTTAGCAGGAGTCCCTCTATCCTTGATACCAAACCAAGTTCCTCTTAATAACTTTCTATCTACTCCCTCACCCTGCCCATTGGCTACAAATACCCAGCTGCCATTGGTGGTATTCAGAGTTACATTCAGTCTCCATCCCCTATTGCAGTAGTCTTGACCTCTACTGAGATGGTCTTGAATAAAGTCCCCCTTACCTGTTTAACTCCATGCAGTGCAATTTTTCTTTGATGTATCCCAAACCCACATGACGTTGGAAAGAGATCTACATAAGAAGACGTGGAGGGTCACATGAGGAATTAACCCCAGGAATAGTCAGTTCCAGGCTTTATAAATTATTATTTTTTTAATTTCAGGGATTAAAACTAGATAGAATTGTTCTAATTTGATCATTTGGGGGAAAAGAGAAGTCAATTTCTATCCCTATGAACTAATAATTTGGGAAGAAATTGGGCAAAAGAAGAATCACTCCTTTTTCACTTATGAAGTGTTTGTTAAATGCCTTACATGACCATAATTCTTTTTCTAGTGTGCAGAAGACTAGCAAGGCACGTTTCTTAAGTGCCTTCACTGGTGACAGGTTTGTTATAGGTAAAAATGCCAAAGGTTTTTTTCCAGCAAGTGTCAGCACTGATGTTGCTATTAGTAATTATGTCCCCACCAACACTTTGCTTCCAGAAAGGAATCCTGGGGGAAGGGGGAGAAAAAGTAGTTCAGAAAGTTTACTTTTCTCTACAGAGCTGCTTAAGAAACAGTTGATTTGCATTGTACCTTTTTGTCCTGAAGTTATAATTTTTTTTCTCTGTAGTGGTTTGCAAGCCATTTCACAATATGGCCCACCTGCTGAGTACTCACAACTTTGATTCTCTTATATCAGTCTTCCACTATGTTGCTAACCTGACAGCATCACTGAAAGGAAAAGAAAATCTTTTTTTTTTTCCTGTGAAAATCAGTGGCAGTTTCGATGCTAAGCTCCTCCAATGCAGAATCTGTTCATAAGTATCTTTGTATTCTCTACAGCCGCAATTTGGGGCATAGTTAATGCACAATAAATATGTATTGAATTTATGTAACATCCATTTTTGAATTTTTCATCCAATTTTTTCCTCTGGCCTATGTTAGTTTTCTAGGGCTGCTGTAACAAGTTACTACAGACTGGGTGGCTTAAAACAACAGAAAATTATTTTCTCATAGTTCTGGAGGCTAGATGTCCAAAATCAAGTTGTTGGTGGGGGCCATACTGTCTCAGAGAGTTCCCAGCTTCTGGTGCTTGCTGGCAATCCTTGTTATTCCTTGGCTTGCGTCACGAGAGTCTCTCTGCCTCTGTCCTACTCCCCTATGTCTGTGTCAGATTCCTTCTTAGTAGGATACCAGTTATTGGATTAAGGCCCACCCTTATTCAGTATGACTTCATCTTAACTTGATTATATCTGCAAAGAACCTATTTTAAAATAAGGTCACATTCAAAGGTCCTGGGTAGACATGAATTTGGGGGGTCACTATTTAACCCAGTATAAGGCATAAAGAATCCTTCACCCCAGAAGGGTAGTAGAATATGCCACCTCGAATATGCCACCTCAAATATGCCACTTTAGCATAAGAATTGTTTTGAGCTGAGGCAACTGAGAAGAAGCACATACAAGGAAAGCTCCCTGCCCTCCCCCTATTTTTTTTTTTTTTTTGCGGTACACGGGCCTCTCACTGTTGTGGTCTCTCCCATTGCGGAGCACAGGCTCCGGACGCGCAGGCTCAGCGGCCATGGCTCACGGGCCCAGCCTCTCCGCGGCATGTGGGATCCTCCCGGACCGGGGCGCGAACCCGTGTCCCCTGCATCGGCAGGCGGACTCTCAACCACTGCGCCACCAGGGAAGCCCCCTCCCCCTATTTGCCTAAATAAATTTTGTAGCACGTAAATGTGTCCCTCTTCTCCTGTCTACCAGGAAGGACAAAAGTTAATCCCCAGAAACAACTTTAGACCTTATCAGCCTGTAGAAGGCGCCAGAGGAATCTACATAACAAACTTTACTAACTAGGCTTTATCTTCTACTAGTTTTCTCCCATAGATCTACCTTCCCACAGTTTGCCACCCTTGGAAGTAAAAAACTGCTTTCTTTTCTCTTATCACTCTCCATGAATTTATTGTTCTTTGTTGAAGATGCTATGTATCAGCTGGAGTTGTAAGCCTTCACTTTTGAGTTACTCAGTTTTCCTTGGGTATCTCCGATGCATACATTAGATATACATATGAATGAACTTGCTTGTTTTTCTCTTGCTAATCTCTATTATTAAATGGGTCTCAGCCAAGAATTTAGAAGAGTAGAGGGAAAATTATTTTTCCTCTTCTCCCCATATCATTTTAGACTTTTATAGTTATCTCTATAGCTCCTACACCTTAAGATAGCTCTTGGCTATTCAAGCTATTAAAATTTCCTTGTTTTTCTTTTAGCTCTGAGTTAAAACCTAATATCTCTTGATGCCCTTGACCATCACTTGTTTTGAAGGGCTACCCAGCTTTTCAGTTTTTTGCCCAGGGGAGCTGGCTTTTTGCTCCACACAGCTCAGCTAAAAACGGGACAGATTACAATAATCCCAAGAGCCTGCATCCCTAGTGTAAATCCCTCAAGACTGTCCTTTTTCAATTAGGATGAATAATTTTCCTCCTCTGAATACTTCCTCAGATCCTTGCCCTTTGAAGCCTGGAACCAGTGTAAATGCTAATTTGAAATTAACATACAATTCATTTTTTGCTCACCTCCCCTGGTTTACTTCCAGCTTCTTAACTTGGCCTCTCACAAACACCTTAGGCACTGATTTACTTCCTTTTTAAAAAGCCCATGACTATTTTTCTCCAGGTAATGTTGGAATCTATTTAAATTTTCTCTGTCTCTTGTGTGTATGAGGGGGCGGGGGGCTGGGCAGTGTACACGTATGCAGGTGTATGTGCAAAGCAGAGGCATTGGACTAATGTCCTGTAATGTCCTGTCTAGCTCAGGTACCTATGAGAGCAATATAAAGTTTCATCTGGAAGTTAACAGCCACTTCTTATTTATTACTAAATTTCAGAAGTTTCTGACAGTGCTCACTCCTCAGGAGCAAGTGATTGAAAAGACACTTAAATAGGTATTCCCACAAGACACTACCTCAAAGACCATCCCTTTTGCCTGGGAGGGTAATATTTTTTGTGAGTCATTGTGACTCTTCATTTTCGCATGGTGTCCTATAGCTTTTCTCTGATTAAGTGACATCTTTTTGGACTGTTGCATACATGTTGAAAGGTTATGTCCTGCTGTTCCTGTGGGTCACAGCTAAGCAATGCCACCTGAAGGCATGCCTCCTATGACCTCTCGAATGGCTTCATCGCATGGACACTTCCTTTAGCTTATCATACTTAATTAGGGTTCACTGCTGTTTGGGCCTTTTATTTCTCTCCCTCATTCTCTTTCTTCTTCTCAAATATTTATTGAGCTTCTATTCTTTACCAGGGTTGGGGCTAGAACCCTTGAGAAAAATTTAAACAAGTCATAGGGTTTTCCTTGAGACACTAAATATGCAATTGGGCAATGGATTGCCTGTATATAACAGTGGAACTCTGACCCATAGTCTCTGCAGCAACCAGGCTGGAAAGTCAAACCAACACTTCTGCAGCAATCAGGCAGGAACAGTCAGGACTTGGTCTGTGAGTGCCAGCTTCTCTATTTTTTTGTCCTGCTTCCAACTCAGGACCAATGAGAGAGAGAAAGCCAAATATGCTCCCTAAACCAATCACATAAGATATCTTGCTTCCAGTTAGCTCCTGCTTCCCCGTGTCAACAAACCTCCAGTCACAGCAGACTTGGAGGCTTCCTTCTTTGCACTGTAAAATTTTCCACCTCCTTGTCTGCCTTTGAGTTTCTGTCAAGCGCAAGTGATGGTGACTGACTCCCTTGTTACAGAAAGCTCTGAATACGTAGGCCTGTTTGTTCTCATTTGGATGGTTTTGTTTATTTCCACAGTTCTCCTGGAGGTTTCACTGAGATCCACTCTGCACAGCCTGTCACTTAGATGTGTGATACTCAATGGAGGCCCCTGTGTTTTGGTGCTTGAGGCTTGTGGAATCCCTGCCCCTGCGGTAAGTCAGCACTAGGCCTAAACTGGGCTCTTTTTGTATAACTTGGCTATTTATTCTCAGTTTGGTACCAGGGTTTTGTTATTGGTGCCCGTTTGTTTGGCATCCTTGGTGGAATGAAGCCATTCCTTTTCATCCTCTTTTGTTCTCTTTTGTGCTGCCGTTTTTTGTTGTGCATCTAAAGGTGTTGTAATCAGGAGACTCACCGAACAGGTCACAGTCATAGAGCGCTACGGGCTATAATAAGCCTGTTGTTCAAAAGCCAGCTTCACCGGCCATTGAGTTTACGGTTTCTCATCAAGCTAGTATCCATTTGGAAAAATGTTGTTGTGTGTCAGCAACAAAACTAGATAAGGTTCTCGTTCCATCTTTAATTTCTGATTTGAGAGCTTGGCTTTGAAGGCTCTGAGAGTTTTCTGCCTGTTGGGGGTGCAGACTGTCTGGTCTGTGGTTGGAGGCAGATAAGTATTAGTTGAGGCCCAAGGCATGAGGTGCACAATCGTCACTTTTTAGCGACCATTGCTATGGGGTTGTCTAAGACTAAATCGTCTCTTTTTGTTGGAAAGATTTCCGCTTCTTTTAGGTGCTCTCAAGTCTTGTACCTATTTTTCTAATGGCATAATCACTGAAGATGATTTGGCTTTCAGTGGCCACTCTGGGGAACATTTGACTTGAACACAATTGTTCATTTGATATTTATGCCACCAACTTTTATGACCCAAAGAGAGCTACAGCCACACACCCCCCCCACCTCATCCCTCCCCAGAAGACCCTCCAAGACCAGCAGGTAAGTCTGGCCCAAGGTCCTATGAAGTCATTGCTTTTGCCCTGGGTCCTGGTGCACACGAGACCTTGTATGTACCCTCCAAGAGTGGAGTCTCTGTTTCTCCCAGTCCTGTGGAACTCCTGCAATCAAGCTCCACTGGCCTTCAAAGCCAAATGCTCTGGGGGCTCCTCCTCCAGACCCTCAGGCTGGGGAGCCTGACATGGGGCTCAGAACTCTCACTCCTGTAGGAGAACTTCTGCGATATAATTATTCTTCAGTTTGCGGGTTGCCCACCAGGGCGTCTGGGATTTTATTATATCACAAGTGTGCCCCTCCTGCTTTCTCGCTGGGTTTCTTCTTTATGTCTTTGGATGTGGAATATATTTTTTGTTAGGTTCCAGTCTTTTTTATAGATGGTTGTGTGGTGGTTAGTTGTGATTTTGGTGTTCTCATGAGAGGAGGTGAGCTCAAGGTCCTTCTACTCTGCCATCTTGTCTCCAATCTCCAATTGTTCATTTGAGAGACACCTTAGAAAGAAAGAGAATAATATTTTTCAGGCCCAATGGGCAGCATTTTTATTGGTAGCAGAGGCCTCCAAATAAAATTCTCATCAACGATTTCTTTACTAGAAGATTTTTTTGCCAATGCTAACAAGCAATTTGACAAACTCATATAACAAAACATAAGACTCATTTCCCAGGTAAATCCTCCCCATCCTTGTCCTGCAGTTGCCTCCCACTAACCAAATGTTCTTCTTTTTTCCCTTCTGATCTCTCCTTTTATACCTCTTTTGACTCCTCCCTTTCTTGCTCTTGTCCAGATCACCTAATTCTTTTAAGAATCCAAACTCCAATTTCCTCTAAAATCCATCCCTCCCATGAGTCAAGTGTGTAAGCAACTGTAGAATTTAAACTTTGGAACCAAATTAAATCAAGAGCTATAACTAGGATTCCCCTAAACCCAGAGAGACCAGCAAATATTCATAGAAGAATTTAAAATTCCTTGGGGTGCATTAGACCCACGGTTACCTGATCTATATTAAGTTGTACACATGTTGGTTGAAACCTCAGATGCTAAATTCTGAGTTGCAAAAGGTGATTGGACTGACCCAGAAAGGCAACTATAAGGATCCTTCCTTCCACAATAAACCTGAGAGTCAAATAATGCACCCCCCTGCAGTAGAGCAGTCCCCTAAAAGTCATACCCAAAATATTTCCAATGAAAACCAGTTGAAGATCTGTTGCATAATAATGTGAATGTAGTTAACACTACTAAACTGAACACTTAAACATGATACGGAGATTAAGTTTTATGTTATGTGTTTCTTAACCACAGTTTAAAATTAAAAAATATTTTTAAACATTTTAAAATTTGGTTGAACCATAGTTTAATCATGCAAACAGAAAAGTAATAAAATAATAAGAGATTTTTAGGAAGATTAGAAAATCCTTCCAAAATTATTTGGGAGTTAAAGAAGGGGCAGTCCTTTCCTCTCATTTTGACAATGGAGTTAAACATGAAATTGGAGATCTAATTCAAAGATGAAATTGGAATGGTAAATAGTTCCTTTACCTGAATTACACCTGACAGAACATTTTGAAAGGGCTTTAGAACCAAAACCAAGATGAAACCCCAAATAACCTTAAGGTCCTATAGATCAAATAGTTAGGTGGCACACTTCCCAACTAACCACCTATTGACAAGGACACTTGTAGATATTTATAAATTGAAATGACACTGGAAAAAAAGGCAGCCCCATCTAACCAAAGAAAAACCAAGGCAAAGAAAAATTCTTTAGTTCGGATGAATGAGGGATGCTTCAGGGAAGGAAAAAGAGCTCAATATTTTCCTTAAGTTTAAACATTCAGGGTGAATTAAATATAAATATAGATGGTCAACCTCATCAATTACTGGTAGACATAGACAATCCTCTTTCTACATTAGGCTTTGCCATATTTGCTCAACTTCTTCTTGAGAGTAAACACACCACTCAGATGGTAGGTATTTCAAATAATCACAGATGTTCCCTGTCTCCCAGCCCTTAACTGTAACCCTTGGGCCCTTAACTAAAAACATTCCTTCCTGTTCTGTGATACCGCCCCTGCAAACTTAATAGGGAAGGATTTACTTTGCAAATGAGACTGTAGTATGAAATACACACCAGAAGGACTATTTCCTGAGGATACCCTTATTTGTAATCAAGTTGTGTCTCCTTTGTCTTCTCCATTATATTTGATACGTGGCCCAGATAAAGGTCTTTACATCGTACCTGACACTATGAGCTAAAATTTCAGCTGACATAGGAAAAATAATAGAAGCAGAACCTAGCAAAATTCAGGTGGATCCTACCAAACTATTATCCAAACTTCCCCAGTATCTCTTGAAGCCAGAAGCAAAAGAAGGGATCAAACTAATAGTTAAAAGCTTTGTATACAAAGGTCTTATACAACGCAATAGCCTTTGTAACACTTCTGTCCTGCCAGTAAAGAGACTAGACAGAGGAAGATACCAATTTGTTCAGACCTTAGCGCCATCAGCAAAATTGTTATCCTTTGGTTCCGGATGGTACCTAATGTAAATACCATCCTGTCATTAACTCTGCCTGAAGCCACTTGCTTTACTGTATTGGATCGTTGCTCCGTCTTTTTCAGTGTGGCTTTAGAACAGAATAGGCAATATCTTGTTGCCATTACCTGAATAAGACAACAATACACCTGGACAATCGCACCACAGGGTCTTTTCCTCACATCAATACTTAAAGATTAAATTTCCCTTGTGATTCAATTGTGAAAAATATGTGGATGATCTCCTACTTTGTTCAGGGAACAAGGAAACTCATAAAAAAGTGTTCAGTTTACATTCTCCCAGCCTTAGCAGAAAAGAGACATACAGTTTCAAAAGACAACTTTTGCTAAAATATGGTTCATTATTTAGGGTATGACCTACATAAAGGAGGGAAAAGTACTCTCTCCGGATAGACTAAAAACAATCTAAACTTATCCTAGACACTTCAAAAAATAACTATTAAGAGAATCTCTAAGTTTAACTGGATATTATAGTCAATGGGTGCCAAATTTTACCGAAATTGCGATGCCTTTTTAGGAGTTGGCTGAGTCTACGGTATGAAACTCTCTCTTCAGAGAGCCCAGGCATTAACAGGCCTTCCATAACCTGAAGAGGGCTCTTCAGCAACCTTACTTCGACACCACTAACTACACAAAACCCTTCTGTCTATTTGTGCCATCTGGACAAGATTTTGCCATTGTAACTCAATTTCATGGGAACCACCAAAAACGATTTGCTTACTATAACCTTACTCCTGATATGATAGCTGTTGCCGTAAAACTTGTTGGTGCTTCTGTTGAACTAGATCTGGGTTCCCTGCTTGACCTCATGGCTTCTCATGCAGTATAGATGTTACTGCTGGCGGAGAACACACAACACTTTTCAGCCAGCCAGTTAACTTTTTATGAAATTCTTTCCCTCTCCCTCTCACATTATTATTCTCCATTGCAGTACCTGAATCCTACCACTCTCCCATTCTTGCTGGAAGGGGAGCCTCATGATTGTCATTGTACTCTGCCCAGGTTTCCTGGAGACTCGCACTGAGAACTCTGACCTGGTTATTTATTGATGGGTCATACCTCAAAACAGAAGCTGGAGATTATCAAACAGGATATGATATCACTAATTTAAGCTCCCCTTTAGAATATAGTCCTCTTTCATAGGCAGATATAGTCCTCTACCGTATGTAAAATAAGCCTAAATGGAGAACTTACTGCACTTACTAGACCTTGTCAGTTAACCAAAGACCAGAGAATAAACATATATACATATAGCAGATATACATATATACATGGAGCAGATATGCTTTTGACATAGTAATGGCTTTGGTGTGCTTTGGAAACAAAAGGAGACTCTTACTTCTGCTAGAACCCCCATTAGAAATGAAAAGCAAGTTAAGGAACTTTCAGACACACTCCTACTTTCCTAGAGAGGTGGCTACTATAAAAGTTGAGGCTTATGCAAAAAGACATAGTATGGAAACTAAAGGAAATGCTCTAGCAGATCAGTATGTCAAACAAGCAGGTTATTATCCTGTCTAATCCCTGAAAGGATAAGTCCTGGAGGGATTCAAAGAGGCCATTATAAATTACCAACATTTAGCCCCTGGTTTGTAAAGGGAAGAATGGGAAAAATCTGGTTGCACGCTTCCCTCAGATGCTGAAACTATTCATTGGCCTGAAACTATTCGTCATTGTACTGACAGATTGGTTACTATCTTAAATCAACATTGGTGGGGAAATTTAAAAAACACAGCTGAGGTTTTTTTGGGGTCATATGCCACATGTTAACAACATAATGCTGGAAAAATTATAAAGGTAGGACATGGCCAGAAACCAAAGCCTCAACGGCTTTTTGAACACCCTCAAATGCACTTTATCCTGCATCCACCTCTATGGGATTTGACTATGTTTTAGTTATTGCACATCTATTTTCAGAACAGGTTGGAGCATTTCCTTGCTGAAAAACTATAGCCCCTACAGTTGCTAAAAATCTGCTTGAATTTATGTTTCCAGCCTGTAGCATATCAACTTTTTTGTCAGTGGCCAAGGCACACACTATATGGGAAAAAAAAAAAAAAAAAGAACTCTGTAAAGTGTTACCCCTTTCTCAAAACCTTTACTGTCCTTACCACATAGAATCTTCTGGAAGGGTTAAAAGAACAAAAGGCTTCCTTAAATTAAAATTAGGAGAAGCTTTAGAAACGCTTGAGCTCCCTTGGCCAAAGTATTCTTATTAGTTCTTATGGTCATACGGTCCACTCCCTGAGGGACACATTGTTAACTGGAAGTCTCATGCATTTAGTGATTTCATCTTCAATACTAAACTCTTCCCTACTGCATGCAGATAGGACAAAATATTGCAAGGGGCTCAGGTACTATACCCATTCCCTATCACCAACAGATGAAAGCCACCTTCCTACAACATCTTCCCAAAGAGTCTCTGTATGATATTCAACCAGGAGGTTTCATATATTGGAAGAGATATCAAAGAAAAACTGCCCTTGAACCTCCCTGGAAGTAACCTTATCTGGTAGTTTTAACAATAAACACAGCAGTGAACCTCCAGGGAGTCAATCTTTGCGCTCACATTTCACAACTAAAGAGGCAATTCAAAATTCCACATAATTGGAAGACTACTCGAATAGGGGACCTCAAACTGAGGATTCTCAGAAATCCTTTAGAACAGCTCTATTTTCAGAAGTAGGCACTAGCTCAAGAACTTTAAAACAAACAGATGACCTCAGATAATGTATAGATTCCCCCAAGACATTGGACCAAAACACCTGCCTAATTCTTGCTTTGTTTTTGATTTACTTGTGTATATTCACTCTTTTTCTCAGTTTCTAAAGATCACTGTTTTTTGACTACCTGCAGCTCTTTTTCTTTTTTTATTCCTTCATAATGATAGTTGTTAGTCAGTGTATACTCTAATGCTATCCTTAGATTATCCTAAATGCTATTCACTCCCCTCAATCTCACTGATTGCTAGAAATGCCAGCTATTACCAGATCCCTATCATAAAAACCTCTGGGCAATTCTGGTCTCATCAAATGAGACCATAGGGAATTACAGCTGGTGATATTTCCACTTGCATCTACATGAACAGATGACCTTAAAAAAAATCAACCTGTGACTTTGCTAGTGTCCTTTTTTTCCAGGAAAAGGACCAATTATTATAATCTCTTGATCAGATCCTAGATAATTCTAAATTTCAATTCAACAACCTTTGAAGGGCAGTGACCAAACACTTATTATTTGGAAAAGAATAATAGAGATACAGATATGTAACCAGATAATGTAATGGCTTGGTTCCAACTTTATGTCATAAATGACTCCTTTTTCCCTGGATCTCCACGTGCCCCTATAGGATACTACTTCCTTTGTGGCCGACACACTGGTCCTGTTTGCTTCACATTAACATCTCATTTACCTCAGGAAAGGTATTCTGAGAATTTTCTGTACATAGAGAACTTAATTCTCTAAGTCACCAAGGCTGGAGAGAAGATATATTATTATTACAAATCTATAAATAATAAAATCTTATATTATTTACAATTCCATAAATCAGATATGAGTTCCTAAATGACGGTACTCATAATTATTCAAATACTCTACCTGGAAGAATTACTGACTCATTGTTTGTGCAAACAGAGCAGTATTCACAGTAGTGGAAACCAGACAGATAGACCAATAGTCAGATGTTATTAACAGCACCACCTCTGCCTTAAATGGAAAACAGATCAGTTGGCATGCGTAGTGATGCACGTTTCTATTGCTGTTTCTTGTTGGCTAGTTCTGGTGGCATCTGTGACACTGCTAATATTTCTTGCTATATTTGGATCAATGAAATGGGTACAAGGAAGGTAGAACAGGCTTAAGGAAAAAGCCTTAAGGAAACATCTTGGCTCTCTAAGGCTGATCTTCATAGCGTATAGGATTTATGCTCCTGACCTTGGTTAGGCAACTAGGGTTCCTGATTCTGAATCATCTTACAGGGACTATTCATTATTCTTGTTTTTGTCATAGTGGTTATGATGCTGGTTTGTTGTAATTTATCCAGAGTCTTAAATGCTTCTGTACAACCTACTCATATGATTGTCATGTTGATATAACAACAAAAAGGTCAAAAAGATTTTGTAATACTGTTGACCATGGAGACAACTGAAGAATCCTCAGGCAGTGAAGGTAAAGATCTTGATATCTACCTTTCCTGAATTGGTCAACTTTCTGCAAGAGAGTCAGTGATAAAATGGGGAGACTGAGAGACTGATATACAAACGAACAATGATCAGACTACATATGACGAAAGATTTCTGGCCCACGGTCTGTAACAATCAGCCAAGAATGGTCAGGACTTAGCCTATGAGTGCCAGCGTCCCTATTTTTTGCCTCTGTTTCCAAATCAGGACCAACCAGAAAGCCAAACATGTTCTCCAAGCTCATCATGTAAGATGCACCGCTTCTGTTTTGCCCACCTCTGCTTCCTCATGCCAACAAGTTCCAATCAGAGCCTACCTGAACCCTTCCATTTTGGGCATTATAAAGCTTTCCCTCTTCCCTTGCCTGCATTTGAGTTTCTACCAAATACAAGTGATGGCTGCTGACTCCCTTGCTCTAGCGAGCTCTGAATGGATATAACCTTTGCTTTTTTTCATTTGGATGGAATTGTTTATTTCCACAGCTCCTCAAGGAACTCACAGCCTTGTGGGGAGAGACAGTATTAAACATATAATTATCATACACTAATATATGCAAAGCCATCTAATGCAGAAAAAAGGGAGTAATAGATATTTCCTTTTTTTCCTTGAGTGGCTTATTTTATTGTATCACTTTGCTTCACTTTTGGTGAAGAAAGTTGGAGTAGCCTGAGGATTCTTTGGGAGACTTGTGTTCAGTTGTAGCTGAGGAAACCAAGGAATGTAGATGGCATTCAATCATCATTAGATGGAGCTGCTGCTTCTGGAGCACAGCCCCTGATACTCTTTAGCCTACATCTACAAAGCAGTAAGGAACATTATAGCCACCAGGATGTCTATCACCACATGACACTGAAGTAGCTTGTAGAGAGAGTACTCCTTGCCAGCACCTGGCTGATTATAGAGCATGATCTGTGACTGGAGGCCGAGCTCGAGGAGGAACTGTGTAGTTAGGATGTTGTACAGTTATGATGCTACTTAGGAGCATCATTGGCAGGGCTGCAATGAAAGGAGAACCTTCTGAGGGAGAGGCTTTTCTGCGAACGTACTCTTCCTAAGTCCAGTCCCATGGCGAGCACATGATCTTGCTACTATAGTGTTTTTGTGATGGTTGGGCACTGCTGAAGAAATCCTGGCTGCCTCAGAAGAGAAAACATACAGATTTTGGCTTGTCATTCCTCCTGCAATTTGGAGCTTTCTGGAATAAGCACATCCATCAGTCTGTGCGAAGCCAGTGGCCTCCTCCTGCCATATGGGTCTTACGATAGTTATTGCTTCTCCTCTCTAGGTGCCAAGAACAAACTGAGTGAAAAATTAGGAGAGTAAACATGTCAGTGGCTGGGGAGTTTCCACCAAATGTTCTGGCTGCCATGCAAGAAAGGCATGAAGGCTTGATGACCTTTTTTTTTTATTTTATTTTTTTTGGGTGATGGGGAAGATGGGCACAAGGAGCCCTGACAGTAGAATTACAGTAGTGGAATTTTACTAGCACTTGGTTTTTAACACCATCATTGCCAACATCAACATAGAGTTTATTTTCATAAAGATGTTTGGTGAGTTCAAGCGAAGATGGCCTTATACATCCATCTTCATCTTTTGAATCCGCCTCCCACTGGGCCTGGGCCGTCAGTTCTTGGGCTGGACACACTCTAATAGGGATAGGGTTGACTGGATAATGCCAGTATTGCCACTGGAGCTACTCGTTCTCTCCCTCCATGGATAACTAAGCCCCTTTAATATGGCTTACTATAGTTCTTTAGATTTAACTGTATTTTCATTCTGATTATAGTTGAAATTTGTGGGTCTAGCTATGTCTTTCTTTCAAAGATGAAATTTGCTTAATTCTTTTCTAATCCTTTAAGCATTGACTTTTTATTAACTCTCAGAGAAGATATTTATTTTATTTCAGAGTCTGAAGAGATGCCTCCCTCCAGCCCATGAGAACTGTCAAGCACTCTTACTTTAAAAAATAGTCCTTTTTTTTTTTTTTTTTTTTTTTTGCGGTATGCGGGCCTCTCACTGTTGTGGCCTCTCCCGTTGCGGAGCACAGGCTCCGGACGCACAGGCTCAGCGGCCATGGCTCGCGGGCCCAGCCGTTTCGCGGCATGTGGAATCTTCCCAGACCGGGGCATGAACCCGTGTCCCCTGCACTGGCAGGCGGACTCTAAACCACTGCGCCACCAGGGAAGCCCAAAAATAATCCTTTTCTTAATTCACTGATTGACCTGTTTTTTGAGTGTCAATCCTTATAATTATTTCTTAGCGTAAAAGAGCAGAGCTGTAATGAAAAGTTTTTAAAAATTCACTCACATATTCTAGAGGGGAAGCTTGATGTTATACTCTTATTATTGAATCTTTGGTCTTATTTATCATACAGAAATCCTCAGTGGGAGAGTGGAAAGCCTCTTAATCTGATGTCAGGTTGTGTGGGTTTTTTTAATCATTTGATAATTATACTAATATCAAATGTTTGATATTTGCGGAAACATCAAACATCAAGTGAGTGATAGTTTTTCTAACATAAGGAATTAATTTAAATTCTCTGAGCCTCAGGGTTTTAAAAATATGTAAATTAAAGATAATAATACCCAACCTGATAACCTCACAGAGTTGTAAAGAAAAATGTAATTTTTCAAAATACTTCACGAATAGTAAAGTGTCCTATAGTCACACTATTTTATTAAAAATTAGTTTTAATAATACTAATTCTTAGAATATTGGTTTTTTGTGTAGTACACATGTCTTGTGGTCCTGCCCAGAATCCTTCTCTAGGACTAGAGTACTTATTCCCAGATGATGGAAGGGCTAACAGAAAATGACCCTTAGCCATCAGTTTTCCTTAGGAATTCTTCCTTAGCATTATTTTCTATCTCGTTTCAAAAAGAGAAACAAAGTTTGTATTCACTTTGGACAGTAGTATTTACCATTTTTTTCCAGTGTTATGTCAGCTCTCTCTTCGGCTGTCGTAATATGGACCAGATGAGCATCCTATAGAACATTACACTGGTCTGCTATATTGATAATATCATGTGAAACAGCATGGATAAGCAAGAAATGGCTAGTATGTTGGAGAACATGGTAAGGGCACATGTGCTGTAGAGAATGGGGACTAAACATTCAGGGGCTCTTCACATCCTCCACATCAGTGCACCTCCTCCAAAGTAAAGGACAGATTATTTATTTTGCAACTTCTACCATAAAGAAGAAAATCCAATGTTTGGTACCTTTTTAAGTTTTAGACACAGCATATTCCACACTTGGGAATAATACTCTGACCGATGTATTGGGTGACACAAAAGGCTGACAGCTTTGAGTTAGGCCCAGGGCAAGAAAGTCTTTCAGCAAGTCCCGGCTGCAGTGCGAGTGCCTTGCCACTTGAGGTATGTGATCTATCAGGTCACATGGTGGTGTAATAGATAGTTGTGGTGGAAAAACGCATCATGTGGAATTTATGGTAAGTCCTTACTGGGAAAAAACCACAACACAGGTCCACAGGGTATTGGAGAAAGACTATGCTGTTTGAAGCAGAGAATTATACATCTTTTAAAAGATAGCTCCTGGCATATTACTGGCCTTAGGAGAGACAGAACACCTGACAGAACACCAAGTGCTCATTTGGGTAGAACTGTCCATTATGAGTTGGATTTTATCAGACCCACGATATGGTAAGGTCAGGTACATCAACTAACCATTCATAGGATGGAAGATATTCATCTGGGATCATAAACAGAACTAGGGGCACAAGCAATCTGAACCAGCATGTAGGGCAGATACCCACTTTCTCTACCACTATTGTCCTAGTGGCTCCCTTTCAGTCTGAATCTGTGGTAACATGGGTCATCCTTTATAACAGCTGATGGAAGAGGAAAAAGTCTAAGCATTGTTAATAAGAGGAGTAGCTGAAAATGAACAGTGGTTGCACTATAGTACCATTCAGCCATATTCTTGAAAAAAGGTGGTGATAAAAAGCCCTCCCGGGGCTTCCCTGGTGGCGCAGTGGTTGAGAGTCCGCCTGCCGATGCAGGGGACAGGGTTTCGTGCCCCGGTCCGGGAAGATCCCACGTGCCGCGGAGCGGCTGGGCCCGTGAGCCATGGCCGCTGAGCCTGCGCGTCCGGAGCCTGTGCTCCGCAGCGGGAGAGGCCACAACAGTGAGAGCCCTGCGTAACACAAAAAAAAAGCCCTCCCAATGGGTAGAGCTTCAGGCAGTGCATCTGGTCTTTTACTTTGTGGTTCAAGGATGAAACATAAAACACATGGGCAGTAGTGAATGTCTTGGTTGGCTGGTCTAGAGGAAGAAAGATTAGAAGATTGGGGACATGGAGATCTGGGGGAGAGGCACGTGGGTGGGCATATAGCATGAAGACAAAGTGTGAAGATCTTTCTATTGCATATTAATACCCACCATGGAAGAGGCACTGAACAACAAAATAGATTGTTAACATCAGCCAAATTCTCTCTTCATTTACTCCAGTGCTGACATACATGCATGAAATGTGTAGCCATGATTTCAGAGATGGAGTTCTACATGAGCTCAACAGCACTTAAGAAGGCTAATTGAGCTGACAATTCATGTCCACAATACCAGTGGCAGAGACAAAGAATGAGCCACAAATACAGCACCATCCCTTGGGAAGACCAGTGTCTACTTGGAGGCATGTTGACTACATTTGAGCCCTCCTATCCTGGAAGGAGCAGTAATTCAATTTTACAGGAGGGACACATATCCCAGGTATGGGTGGTTTGCTCTTCTTGCCTGGAGGGCTTCAGCCAACACCACTCTCATGGGGCTTACAGAGTGTTCAGTCCCTAAGCAGGGACGCCTATACATCAGGCCAACAGACACACAGACACCTGAACAGGAGGTACAGGTGGGCGTCAATGACCACAGAATTCATGTGTAATGCATACTGCATCAGCCAGTAGTTGCCAGCTTGACAGAATACAGGAGCAGACTGTTGAAGGCCCAGCTGAATAGCTAACTCAAAAATAACACTTTGCCAGGATGAGACTCCATCCTCGAGGATGCAAAATACCTTAAATCAAAGACCTTTCAATGGTGCTATGTCTCCAATAGGTGGAACATATAGTTCAGGAACCAGGTGTGGGAGAAACAGGAGTGATCCCACTAGCCATAACTCCCATCGACCCACTTAGGAAATTTGTGCTTCCCATTCCTCTGAGTTTAGAGAGTGTTTTTCTCAAAGAGGAATCACTTTCATCAGGGGACACAGCAAAACTCCCCTTGAACTACAAGCTAAAGCTGCTCTCTAGGTACTTTGGGCTCCTTGTGCCAAAGAACAGCAGAGGCAAGAAGATGAATTTCCTTTTTGGCAGAGATCACTGATCCCGATCAGGAGGGTGTAGGGCTGCTGGAACACGTGGGAACACGGAGGAATACATCTGGCACCGGCGTGATTCACTTGGATACATCTCGGTGCTCCTTTGCCCTACATTGACTGTAAATAGACAAGTACAGCAACCCCAATCAGAGACGGTCATAGTGATGAGATTCCAGGGAGGCTCTGAATTACACCATCAGGTAAATAACGGTGACCAGAGGATGTGTTGGCTGCGGGTGAGAGGAATCTATACTGGGTGGTAGAGGAGGGAGACAGTGAACATCAGTTGTGGCACTAAGACCAGCTCCAGCAGAGGAGGATCTGGTTCTTCTCACTAGTCTTCTTCTAAGCTTCCGCCAGGAAGAGAAGTCTACCAGAATCCTGGAGGAGTTGCTCCCAGAACCTAGAGAAAGAAGTGGATTCATATGGTGCAAGGGTAGGCTGCAGTGTATGGTGTGATGTGCTGTCCAGATGTCTTTCAGGAATGAAGGACAGTCTCCAGCTGCTGGGAGTGCTGCTGGAAGACAGTCCTCGGCTGTCAGCCCTCTTTGAGAGTTGCTTCAGCTGAAGTAAAGTGACTCACCCAAGGTCACGCCTCTTTGCAGGGGTAACCCGTATCCAGTGACTGTCAGTGAAGGGGCATATTGGCCCTGGATCTTGCTCCAGCTTGGATCAACTCTGGATGGTTGCCATGAGCTGACTGAGGCTGTTGGTAGCCTTGTGTCAGATTTTACTCATCTCTCTACACGATCCTGCTTCCTTTCTCCTCCTTCATTGGTTTTGCTCCCACTTTTCCTGTGAAAGAGTAGGCCTCGGCTAACAGGCTTGTTATGGGTGACCAGCCCCCACTGCTGAGGAAGAAAAATCCAGACTGGGGGCGGGGGGAACTGAAATTACTGGGGCCATTTTTTTCTCCTGTAAAGTTATGGGTTGGACCTTGAGAAACTGGAACAGTTAAGGTGTGGGGAGTCAAGACGAAAGGCCGTGTAGAGTGCATGTTTGGCTGGAATGGGGTGGGACGGGGGAGGGGATCAAGTTTGTGGAGTTAGAGAAATTGAAGGAAAATGCATCATTTATGAGAGAAGTCATGTTGGGGGCGGGGAGAAAGAGGGTGGAGAGAGTCCCTGGCCGCTCTACGTACCATTTCCCAGTTGTAGTTAATTAGGGCCCAACTATGCTTCCTTGACATTCCCCTGAATCAGAGACCCACTTCTCCTGAAACTCCAGATGTATACAAATGGCTCTGAGTTAGCTTGAGTTGGTTCCTCTCCTTGCAACCAAGAGTCTTGACCAGAACAATTACATAATATCATTAATTTTCAAAACTGTTTTTACATATGTTCTTGAATTAATATAAAAATTAGGAATCTGAGCTAATGTTTTAGATGCACAGGATGGAAACAAATGGAAATTTGTATTAGTCAGACAGTGCCCTATAGAGAATATTCCAATATTGTGGTGTGTGAATTCTTGGCCAAGCATATGAGATAGGACTAGGACAGAATTGCCGTTCACGTTGTTCTTCTTTATTCAGATGTCTTTGGAGCAAGGGGAAGTCCATGAGAATGGAAAAGCTGCTCCATTATTCCCACTGAGACATTTTACAAAGGGGCAGAATTAGGAGTGAGGGGCAGAGAGAAAACAAGAGTGAAATAGCATTATTAATAAGAATAAATTTATAATTATAATTCTGTTCAGTTTGTCACCTCTAATTTCAAAAATTAATCTTCGTAGAAAAAAATTAGTGACATTTGAGGAATGATACTGTAATATTATCAAAATAAATATGGGAAGTTATTTTAGGTGCTGTGCCACCGTGTTAAGAGCCTGTCCCTGCAGACACGAAGCCCTGGCGTTCTGCATAATTTCAGCATGCCTGGAAACAAACGGCCATGTGGGTAGGGATGACGGGAAGAACGGAGTCTACTGATGGACCAGTGGTTTTCAAAGTGAGGTCTCCAGAGCAGCAGCAGCAGTAGCATCACCTGGGAACTTGCTGGAAACGCCCACCACCCCATCCCTACCCTGGGGGAATGCCCTAAATCCTAACCTGCTGAAAATAGTATCCTATGAATCCCACTGACTTTGGATATCAGACGCCAAGGTGATTTGGTTTTCTTTTCCCAGACTAATGTAGCTTTGTGAGAAGAGCTACTATTTGCCTCAGATTTTAGGAATAGAGATTATAAATTCGGTGCCTGTGGATTCCAGGACACTGGAGCCTCAATGCCTCAGCAGCAGGTAGTTTGTAGTTTATGGCGTCAACTGAGGTTTACACTGCCGGGTTACTGCCCGAGGGCCAGATGGTAGGAGATGAGAAGGAGGAAAGGAGATACAGCATTGAAAACCTGAGTTAGACTCTTTAAACTTTACACTATTGCTTCTAGTTTATCTGTGCATCCCCTTGAAACCTGGTAAATTTTACTTGATGATAGTAAAAGACCTTTCTAGGACAAATATTTTAAGTATATAACTACATGTTCTTTTAACCAAATTTATTTTCGAAACACTTTCCTATTAGAAATTAACTAGAATATACACCCAGTACAAGGAGTCTACATATATCTTCCTGACTTACTGAGATGACTGAATCCATTTTCTTCTACTCATTAGAGCAGCTCCATTCAATCTGGGTCAAAAACAAAAATCGCCAAACTGAACTTAAATTCAAAAGGGAGTAGCAGGACACAGAAGTTGTGTGTATTTATTCATCATCTTCTTCAAGTATTCACGAGCATTTTTGGTTTTTCTTAAATTCCTCTATCCAGAGTCATTTCTAGTTATTACACATCTATTAGATGATGATCCAACACTGTGTGAGAAAGATTGGCATTGAAATGCTAGCATCTGATATCATAAAATAAGTTGTGAAACCATTTTTCATTGAGTCTGAAAATACTAGTACACTAATAGTAAGATAGCATGTTAATAAATCACCAAATTTACTAAGCTTTTAAAAAAACCGAAGTCACTATAATCTTCTCTTCCCAGAACCACTTTTAGCTTCACCTGAGAAGGGAAAAATGGCTAATGGAATACAGTTAAATATACACCATTTACTACTTTATGTTTTTCCCACTTTATTTTTTTTCTTCTTTCATGTGGTGTTTATTATACCAAGTGAGTGAACAAGTGTAAGATTGATTTGAATCTAAATTTGATTTCTCAATTCCTGGAATTTTATTAGAATTTGGTTCTCTGGGTAGATACGTAGAACTTGCCACCAAGAGTACAAGCTGGTTTGACTAGGGAAATAAGTAAGAAATGAGGTTCGAGGTCTCTGAAATCGTAATCAGTATATTTCATGCAGCTCCATCTTGTTCAGGCATCCATGTGGAGAGCAGCCAGTTCCTTGAAACTGGTCAGTGAAACTTCATGATTACACCTGCATGATCCCCTGCTTTCTCTGCACACTTGTATGTACCACTTATTTGACACTGATCATCCAGTGCCTGAAATTTCATACCTATTTATTCTGTCTGCAGGCTAGATTGCAAGCCCTCTGAGCACAGGAACAATCTTTTGTAACCTACAATGAGATAGAGCCATAGATTCTTTTTTTTTTTTAACATCTTTATTGGGGTATAATTGCTTTACAATGGTGTGCTAGTTTCTGCTTTATAACAAAGTGAATCAGTTATACATATACATATGTTCCCATATCTCTTCCCTCTTGCATCTCATAGATTCTTGTATAAAATATTCTTGTATAAAAATCTAGTCCAGCTTCCTACTCGCTTGGGCTAATAAATATTTCTTGTTTTTAATGTACTATACTAATAACTTTCCTCAAAGATTTTTCCCATAGCAAAAACAATGAAAGGTTTCCCTAAGAATCTCAGAAGTCATGCCATTCAGCAGAACTCTAGAGAATGTTGTTCTCTAAGGCATGCTCGAGAAGAAAGCTGTAAAGGAAGAAAAGAGAATATTACAAAATTAAGCAGAAGCAAATAGTGCCACATCTGAGAAGACTGCATACATGAATAAAGAAAGCCAGATGGTCTTCTTCATTAGAAAGATATGAAATCTGATACCAACATGCAGAGAGAATTTTGTTTGTCAGCTTTTCTTCAGTTCTAAACTTCACCTTAAATTACAAGTTAAATTGATTCTCCAAGAAAATTCTAAGTGCTTTATGATGATTTTGAGGTTCGTTTTAGGGGATTAAGCTGGTGTTGTCCTTGTATGTATGTCATACCTTCCTAGCTTTGCAATAAGTCCATGCTCCCTTTAAAATGTTTCTATCTTTTGTATTATGTAAATCTATATATTAAATCTTCCTTCATGTCTTATTTTCTGTATTTTTCTAGGATTCGAGTTTACATCTAAAGGATTAGAGTCTCACATTTCTCTGCCTCCAGGTTTTGCTCTTTCTGGGCTCACTGTCCTGTCTTTTCCTGCTGACTCTGTGTATTCTTGTTCTTTGGTGTCTGAAGCTATTGTTATTGACTTCGCTGCTTCATGTCAACCTAATACAAAATTTTAGTTAAAACTCTGCCATTGGGGTTGAGCTGCATGTTTTTATTATAAAGTGAGATTTAGTACTAAAGTGAAAAAGTTCTAGCAAGATCTTATCTACATTGGCTATAAAATAAGACAGATTTGCAGCGTATAAAATATGACAAATATTTGTAACTCTTGAGTATTCCAGTGATGTCAAGTGTATGGAAAGTCTCAGTCCACATGTAGGCAATAGACTTTATCTAAATGTATTCCCAAGTATCTGTGACATGTGTCCTGTCCTTTTGCAGTCCTGTTGCCCAATTTCTTGTGATATTATGTGTAATGCTTAAAGTCTGGTTACTGGCATTTAGGGCAATTTCCCTCCATCCTCTGGGAGAACGTCATCTCCTCATCTTAAAGATACATTTGAATGAAAGTAAGTGACTGAGCCTTTTAAAATGAGTTAGAGCTGCTGATTTTTCAAAATACAACCGCAGAAAACTTAATGTTATAAGTATTTCCAGAAGCAATGTGGTTGCATAGGATTTAGTAACTAAATGTCCATGGGCCCCTAGGGAATCAGCTCATGGGCTTCAGGGAACCCAGAAACCCTCTGAAATGTTGTGTATTTGTGCATCTGTTTTTTTTTTTTTTCTATACAGAGAGATTGATCATTTAATCAAATTCATAACAAGGTTAAGAATCATGACCCTAAAGGGAGGCAGCACAGGAAAACTGCATGGAGACTTGAGTACGAAAACATGCACTTAATTCATTGATGTAAGAGTGTTAGACAATGTGACGCACAGGAAGCTGAGTAGCAGTGCTACTTACCTTAAGAAGGACATTATTTCCAAATGCATGGGACGGGGGTGCAATGGTGTAGACAGTTCCACATCTTATCGTTCCCATTTTCTGGAAGCCTATCAACACCCAGATGTGGCAGTTATTTCAGAAGTGACTCATCAATGTCCGGGACCTCAGTCAAGGGTGGCTGAGAGAAGAAAAAAGAACCACTACAGTCCCCTCCCAGCCACCAAAGCCAGCTGAGAGAGGACAAGCTGGATTTAGGAAAGGTTTCTGGAAAGAAACTACTGACAGTTTTGCTATCCCTGGAATCAAGTAGTTCATTGGAAAATCTCTCTATGTGGGTTCAAGATGGTTTGGACAATTAGAAAATTCAATCTTCAGGCAGGGGGAAGCAGTGAAAGTTATTTCTGGATATTACTTTTTTTTTTTTTTTGGCGGTACGCGAGCCGCTCACTGTTGTGGCCTCTCCTGTTGCGGAGCACAGGCTCCGGACGCGCAGGCTCAGTGGCCATGGCTCACGGGCCCAGCCGCTCCGCGGCATGTGGGATCTTCCCGGACCGGGGCACGAACCCGTGTCCCCTGCGTCGGCAGGGGGACTCTCAACCACTGCGCCACCAAGGAAGCCCTCTGGATATTACTTGGTTCTACATTTGTTAGGATATAAATGTTCAGCGGAACCCTCTTGGCTGTCTCATGGTGGTCTGAGTTTTCAAGCCCAGTGCGATAAGTAAGAGTCGAAGTACCATCTTGCCTAGAGAAGGAAAGCAACCTAATTTTTATAGACTTTGGAACACTGGGATTTTTAAGGCTAAATAAAGTACTCTGATGTGGTTGTGCTGTGTTTTCCTCTCGCTTCTCCTCCCCGTCATTCTGTTCCTCTCCCTCCTCCCACTTCTTCTCTGCGCCTATAGAAAATAAGATCTTGAGGACCCTGATTTTACCCAGTGAGTTATGGAATAGTTACCAGTAAAGTTATAGAATAGTTATGCAAACAAAGATGTTATCCAGTTCAAACTCCTACCATGTGTGAATTTATTCTAAAAGACATGATTTGCTTAAGCACGACCAGATAGACTGAAATTTATGTTCCTGCAGAGGGCTTTTGAGATTTGGAGAATGGTTCCTAGGGATCCTCTGTGCAGGGGAATGGTGAAGAGTCTGGGAAATCATAGGTAAAATCCCCCAGGCTGGGTAGATGAATACAGGTTTGCATACTTCTTGGAGTTGGCCAGAGCCCTCCAGATGCTACTTCCTTGCCTATTTTCCTCAAATGAATACACACTGGTTTCCAAAGGAGGTTTGAGTTGTCCATTCATTAATTCCTTTGTAAGTGTCCTGAACCAGAGCAGAGTGTGAGTATTTGGAATTACGTCCTGGTATGACATAGGGGCTCCTTTGGTAAGTCTTCCATCAGAGGGTGACTCATAGAGATGCTCCTTACTTCCATAATGCTAAGCCTTCTCCTTGACAGTCCTTATTATGTTCTAACCCCTCCCATGCAACTCTCTTTAACCCTTTGCTACTCAGGGTCTCCACATTCTCTCTCGGGACACACCAAAGTGTTGGGAGACCTTGTTCAGTACCATGTGCCTTTCCAGTTGTGTCCTCAGTTATCTTGGCTGGATGTCAGTGGAGCTTCGACTGCTCTAAAAGTCTCCTCATGGCTGAAGGGGGCGCCCTGGTCCTAGGGAGTTGGGGTTGAGAGAATGGAAGGTGCTTCAACTCTTGTTCTATCTTTGCCCAATAGCAGAGCTGTGATTTGATTTTCTCGTCAAGTTTTTGACATAAACAGTATGGTGACCATGAGAATTAATTTGTTTTCTTTCAAAAATCACCCAAGTCTAGTTTTCACGAGACATGTGTATTCCTCCTTTTAACAAATCTTAGTCATACTTTTCATGAAATAAAGAACCTGGCCTTTTTAATGTGCAAAAGCACACGGTTCCCTTGTTTTTCAGGCGTCCCTCCGCCTTACATCTCAGTGGAGCTACACATTAATTGACAATGCTACTCTTCAGATAAATGGCACCTTGTTCCCAAATTTCTTTCTGTCCTTAAGCTTGTCCCTTTGTCCAGGGAAAGGGATTTTGGTGCTTTCTGTCAAATTAGAAATCATGGGACAAAGATTCCTTAGACGTGATGGCGAAGGATGATATCAAGGACTTGCTGTATTGAGGTTTTAAATGTCTTTGTCACAAATAGGACCATAGCCGTTGCTCCCTTTGAAATCTTGGTCTTCCGTTTCCACTTGGCTTTTCGAAGGTGGGTTTATGGTTTGGAGATTAAAAATCAGGAGCAAATCTTGATTTAAGTTCAGAGCTCGAAGGGAAACTCATGATATTTAGTGTGATCCAGCCATTAGCCAGACTTGTCCTCATGGTACATATTCCCTCAAGGTAGAATTTGATCACTGCATCTACACAGTGCCTGATAATATGAACAGCTGAGTGCTCTCAGACCCCTTTTAAACGGGTAAAAACCTACCCTATTTTACAATATCCAGAGGTGTTTGTCATGATGCTGATTTATGAAGTTAGAAGAAAAGACCGACTGACAGGAACTA
Organism: Monodon monoceros; assembly: GCF_005190385.1. Taxonomy (NCBI): domain Eukaryota; kingdom Metazoa; phylum Chordata; class Mammalia; order Artiodactyla; family Monodontidae; genus Monodon; species Monodon monoceros. Next base: position 69,035,650 of record NW_021703771.1, read on the forward strand.
ATTAGTCATAAGTTCACATGGTGCATGAGGAAGGTTGACAGAGGGTCTGGCCATGAAGGCAGTTAGTTAAAAAAATATAGTATTGAGTATGTATGTTATGAAATAGACTATCTTTGTAACTGTATAAAGGCTACAAAACCTTTGCATAATTTGATTTACTTTTTTTGGTGAAGGTTTAAAATGCATTTTTACAGAAAAAAATAATGCAGGTACTTTACTTTTTTTTTTTCAGTTTTCCCAACTTGTTAAGCACAATGAATGTGTATGATTACTGTGTTGGGAACAAGTCACTGTGTTGAACTGAAAGTATCTCTGATGTTAAAATTTCATTCTCATTTCCTAAGATAGCTTAAAGTAATAGTAAGTTACCCTTATACAAGATAGCCCATGAAATGATGGAGTGCATTATTCACATGCCACAATGTAATAATCAGAACACCATTACACTTCATAGAATACTATGCCCAGTGACAATACCTGTGATAATGAGCTAATGGCAGCCTTGAGCACTCAGGGAGGAAGGTGTATGAATCATTGGACAGATACAACCATTATTTTTTTATTTTTATTTTTTAGTTTAAAAATTATTTTATTGAGGTTACACTGATTTATAACATTATATAAGTTTCATGTGTACAACATTATATTTCTACTTCTGTATACCCTACAACATGCTGCCTCCAAAGATTTAGTTTCTGTTTGTTACCATACAGTTGATCCCTTTTACCCATTTCTTCCTCCTCCACCCCAGCTCCTCCCCATCTGGTAAACACTTCTCTGTTCTCTGTACCTATGTGTTTGTTTTGTTTGGTTTGTTCATTTATTTATTGTTTATCAGTTTTTTATATTCCACATGAGTGACTTTGAGTCCTAATTGCCTTCCCTTTATGATAGATAAGGATTTAATGGACACCTGCCACCTGATTCCTCTTTCCCATCCTTTCAAATAGTTGTATCATGATCTTAGATAAATCAGTAATCAGTGTTTATATCATTATGCTTGTTTCAATACCAATCACTTTAGAGCTAGATATACTATAATAAAGTTTAATTTGTGGTACAGCTTTTGGTTTTTCCTTGAGTTAATTATCACCTTATATTTTTCTATGTGCCTAATTTTCCTTCTTTTTTTTTAAACATCTTTATTGGAGTATAATTGCTTTACAATGGTGTGTTAGTTTATGCTTTATAACAAATTGAATCAGCTATATATATACATATATCCCCATATCCCTTCCCTCTTGCGTCTCCCTCCCTCCCACCCTCCCTTTCCCACCCCTCTAGGTGGTCACAAAGCACCAAGCTGATCTCCCTGTGCTATGCGGCTGCTTCCCACTAGCTATCTATTTTACGTTTGGTAGTGTATATATGTCCATGCCACTCTCTCACTTTGTCCCAGCTTACCCTTCCCCCCCACTTTGTCCTCAAGTCCATTCTCTACGTCTTTATTCCTGTACTGCCCCTAGGTTCTTCATAACCATTTTTTTTTTTTAGATTCCATATATATGTGTTAGCATATGGTATTTGTTTTTCTCTTTCTGACTTACTTCATTCTGTATGACAGACTCTAGGTCCATCCACCTCAACACAAATAACTCAATTTCGTTTCTTTTTATGGCTGAGTAATATTCCATTGTATATATGTGCCACATCTTTATCCATTCATCTGTTGATGAACACTTCCATGTCCTGACTATTGTAAATAGAGCTGCAATGAACATTGTGGTACATGACTCTTTTTGAATTATGGTTTTCTCAGGGTATATGCCCAGTAGTGGGATTGCTGGGTCATATGGTAGTTCTATTTTTAGTTTTTTAAGGAACCTCCATACTGTTCTCCATAGTGGCTGCATCAGTTTACATTCCCACCAACAGTGCAGGAGGGTTCTCTTCTCTCCACACCCTCTCCAGCATTTATTGTATGTAGATTTTTTGATGATGGTTATTCTGACTGGTGTGAGGTGATACCTCAGTGTAGTTTTCATTTCCATTTCTCTAATGATTAGTGATGTTGAGCATCCTTTCATGTGTTTGTTGGCAATCTGTATATCTTCTTTGGAGAAATGTCTATTTAGGTCTTCTGCCCATTTTTGAATTGGGTTTTTTGTTTTTTTGATATTGACCTGCATGAGCTGCTTATAAATTTTGGAGATGAATCCTTTGTCAGTTGCTTCGTTTGCAAATATTTTCTCCCATTCTGAGCGTTGTCTTTTCATCCTGTTTATGGTTTCCTTTGCTGTGTAAAAGCTTTGAAGTTTCATTAGGTCCCATTTGTTTATTTTTGTTTTTATTTCCATTTCTCTAGGAGGTGGGTCAAAAAGGATTTTGCTGTGACTTATGTCATTGAGTGTTTTGCCCATGTTTTTCTCTAAGAGTTTTATAGTGTCTGGCCTTACATTTAGGTCCAGACCCAACCGTTATTAATAATAAACACTAGGAATAAGGTATTAAGGTTTTCATCATTACTGCTATTGCTCAGACTGTAGATTTATTTTCACAGTTTGAATTGATGACTACATAAAACTAAGAACAGTACTCACAGAAATAACAAAATGTGAGTTAACATACTATAGAAGCCTTGAAAACCAGCCGTTACCAGGTGCTCTAATGCATGGCCTAGATATTTGCATTTAGTAGCTAACTGCTGAATGATAAAGTAGTATTTTCCAAACAGTGATCTGGAGCTCTAATGATTCCTGTACACCCCCTTTGGGGTTGCCTTTAGTCAGGGGTGGGAGGTAGGTAGAGAAGTTTGGTGGCTTCTTCCTCTTAATTTTCTCCTCAAATCCAAACAACTTTTGTGGCATATTTTAAGTCCTTCCCTGCCCCCGCCAGCTGCTTCCCTTGGCTCCAAGACCCTCTTGCTCTCTCAGTTCCCAAGTTGCTTATTATTTGTGGCTTGCCTTTTGGCACTTGGGCACACAGATCCTGACACTGATGGACCTCTCCAAAAAGATGATGTTTCTGAAGTCAGAGGTTGTGCATTATGTTTACTTAATACTTTCCAGTGCATGTGGCATTGTATACATGGCAGGCACTGAATAATTTGAATTGTATGCAAATTATATAATTATAGCATTTTTGACTTTATGAGACATTCAGAAGTCATTTAATTCATGTCCCAGTTTTACATATGAGAAAAATGAAGCCAACAGAGTTAAGTTCTTGCTCAAGGTCATATGACTAATGTATAATTGTAAAATAATCCAAGCACTTATTTGCTTAGGAAGTAGATGTCTCGTTCATATTCTTGCTTACCCTATTTGTTTTCTTAATAGACTTTCCTTTTCACCAACAATGCAAAATTGTACCTCATCCCTACTGCTGAGGGGATAAGTCAGAATTTGACATATTTGCCATTCTCTTTAGAGCCCTAATGCTGTGATTAATATGCACAAACACATTTGTTAATGCTTGTAAACTCTTTTTTAACTTGATAGTTTTAAGCTTCATTGTCAAATCTCCATCCTTTGTTCCAGTTGGAATTAATGCATCTCTCTGCTCACACAGAGCTTTGTTTCTGCTTCAGTTTTGTTGCTTTCCACAATTAGACCTGTATTGTAGTTTGATGAATAGATGTTTATCTCCCCTACTATTCTGAGGCTGTTTGAGGGTGGGGGAATCACGTAATGATCGCCTTGATTTCTCTATATCACCCAGCCCAGTGCTTTGAGTATAGTAGAAACTTCAAAAGTGCTGAAAAATTATTTTGTCCAGTCTAATATAACGAAATGGTAATTATAAGAATCTGTTCCTGAAAATCAGGCATTTTGCATGAAAACGCTAACCAAATCCTACTGCTCATCATTTAAAAGGAGAAAAATTATAATCCGTTACATGTCAACACAAAACAACCAGCCAATTTCCTAAATGTAACTAAAACCCAGTAAAAGGTCTAGGTAGAAGTAACTACCATGTTAGGAAGTAAAAAATTAACCATCCCTTTCTGATCAGCAAACACTTAGTAAGACTATTAATAATGCTTTTTATGCAGTAACATGTACAGTTTTTACTCCATGTCCTAAATATTATGTTTATGATAGGGCATAGAAATGGATACACAGCAATAAATATAGTTGTTAGGGAAAAAGCTAATAAAAATTTACAAGAAAAAGTTCATTTCTTGTAATGAACTCTTTGTCATCTGCAGGTTGAAAAAAATTGAGAATGGAATTGGGGAGAAGGGTTGAAGCCGTTGTTTGTCAAGGGTTATGAAAGGAGGTGCTGTAAGGAGTTGGCGTTGACTGGGTGAAAGAAGGGCAGCCTCAGGCAGACTATCAGAATGAGAGGAACTGTAGAGGGGCGCCACATTTCTGAGGGTTTTCTAAAGGCTCCTAAGCAGAAGACTGTGATTAGTCTTCAAGGCGCTGGTTGAGGCTTTAGGATGCAGAAACACTAAAAACAACCAACTTTGCTTAATTTTTTCTTAAAAAGGTTTTCACCAGATTCTTGTCATATCGCCAGTGTGTTCCAGCATAATCTTTGTCATCGCATCTTCATGACCCCTGGCGCTATGATCCTCTCTTAGGATCCACTTTCTTATACCAGCAACAGCTGGGATATTCCCACACTCTTTATACTCTGTGTGATGTTGTATTTTGTATGTAACTTAAGACTTTTACCTGCATGACATGTTCGTAATAATGTTGCACTGAAGTTTGGTGACGTACATTTTTTCCTTTATCATTATTGACAGGAGAACATTGTATTTAAATATACATGGGTTTTATGAAGTTTGCATGTTAAAATCTAAGAGGAAGTTTACTGAGAAATGACTAATATGGGTTGTATTCCATGTAAATGTGTACAGTCTCAGCTTGCTTTGTTCCACTTCAAGGGATATATAGTTCTTCCAAGGGAATAAAATTCTCAAGTCATTAAAGATATTTATTGAGTGCATAGAATGTTTATAGCATTGTCAAAAGTATTATAGAGAAGACAGACGAATCAGGCAAGCATCCTGAGATAAGGCCTGTCTAGAATCAGCTGCGCAACTTGGTGGGAAATGATCAGATCTGAAAGCAAGATGCAGAGTCTAGAGGAGTGGAGTCCTGTATCACAGGGGAAATAGCTGCTTCTGGAATGAATGGGTGGCATCTTCCAGGGCAAAGGTAGCAATTGAGCATGAGTATGATGAGCAAGACCGCACTCTTATTTAAGAGCAAATTTATTCTTTACAAGGAAAAGCATTCCATGGGGAGCAGGGAAGAGGGTGATTATTTGTTTGTGAGTTGGGTTTTCAGTGGCAGGTGGTGACTTTTCATTGGGTTATTGGTGCTCTCCCTCCTGGGTTCTTTGGGAACTGTGGCAAACCAGGGATAGTGCTTCACTCTGAGGCTTTAGTAGGGAGCTAATCCAAAGACCCTCTGGTTATAAAGCCTGTCTTCACTTCCTCAGAAGAGGGGAGACAGGAGTTGGGAAGTCATACACACATCCTGATACTGTGGTTCTGTTCAGGGTAAAATCATAGGAGCTATGGATTAATGCTGGTTGGGCACTGATTGGGAGCTTTAATTTTTGCGAGGGATGCTGCCTTAAGACAGCATGCACTAGGTAAGTATAGATTTGTAGGGTATAGGAACCAAAAGAACCTGTAGCTAGCACCTACCATCTGTGGTGAATATCTGTTGTCTGCTGCCCAGCACTCGTCCTCGCTCTTATTTTTCCTTTGGCCACCACTCCCCATTCTTAGCCATCAGGGGTTGGTTTTGACCTCACTGCTGTCTCCAGGGATGGGTCTTGACTGTCTTGAATCTACCAGTGTGTCTCTTTCCCTCACTAGAGTGACTGGATCAGGGATATTCATGTCATACCCGTGGACAGAATTAGATGTGAGATGTTTGTTGAGGCAGCCATGAGGGAGAAGTTTCTATAAGAAAGAAACTCCTTCTCTTTCTGTCTCCTTTGGATAATGTAAGAAAGTAAGTTCCAGAACTGATACTGTGTCTTTTATTATTGGTATTTTTTTTTTAATTTTAATTTGTTTTGCTTTGCTTTTGGCTTTGGCTTCCACAGGAAGAAAACTTGGAGCTCTTGGAAGGTGGAGTGGGTGTCTCGGTGCGGGGGGTAAACCAGACACTATGCAGAGCAGGGAGACAGAGAAACTAGGGCCTTGGTGAAAGTGTCAGGGCTGTTGGATCAAGCTTTACCTAAAGCTGGGCCCTATGGGGATAAAGAATATTCCTGATGATGTCATGTTATAAATCTCTTCAGTATTGTTTGGGCAAGATTGTGTGCGTGTGTGTGTGTGTGTGTGTGTGTGTGTGTACACGCACATGTGCATTCATTGTGAGTAGGCACGAGGGCCAACTAAGTTTGAAATGAGACTGTTGTAAAAATGAGCATGGAAAGGCTCAGATCAGGGTGAGGCAAAGTCATCTTATAGCAGTAGAATGGCCTGCCTTCAGCATCAATACATCGAAAATTTCTTGGAAAATCCAAGTGAATCAACTGAAAGATTTTAAATTAATGGGAGTTCAGAAAGCATCTGAATCAGGAGAAATGCACAAAAGTCAGTACTTCTCTATACCAGCAACAACTGGTAAGCGAACATAATGGAAAAAAAATTCCATTTACTATAGCACCCCAAACCCATTAACTAATAGAAATGTGTAGGTCTCATATGAAGAAAATTACAAAAGCTGAAGAAAGGTATGAAAGAAGATTGGCTTTTTAGCTAGATGGAAGGACTCACTATTTTAAAGGTATAAATCCTTCTTGAATTAATGTTATAATACTACTACAGTTTAAATTCGTATAGCTTTTTTTTTTGAACTTGACAAATGAAAGTAACGTTTTAGGAAAAATTTATAGGTGAGGATAACTGTTTCGGGAATTTTTATTTTTGTTTAAATAGCAAAGAGTGTCTCTTTTCCTTGCCAAGCCCCTAATTAATAGAGTCTTTTTACAGGGAAGTAGATGAAAGTGTAAGAGCTACGAGACAGACATCAGTTTGAAGGGTTATTCGATAAAGTTATTTGATTTTCTCCCCAATATGATATTAAGTTAAAATAAACTATCACCTGAATCGATTTCAGAGCTCTCTGCTGATGGCAACTTTTTCCTGGAATTCTATTAAATGTCTAAGGAAATCTGGGGATTTATTCCTCCATCTCATGTGAAACTGTGGTCTCAGCTTCTCCTCCAAAGGAACCTGCTTCCCTCTTTAAGGACCCAAAAATACAACGATGTCATCAAATACAACTTTCCTTTTTTTTGTTTGTTTGTTTGGTTGGTTGGGTTTTTTTGGCACTGGAGTTAGGTTTCCTCAGTCCTCCAACAGTGATATGAAATTGCACATACTTGAAAATTTTTACGACACAATGAAGCCTAAAGAACAGATTATACCATTCTTCTCTTTCTCTTATTAAGATTTGTATAAACCATCTCACAAGAATAGAATGAGTGACCTAAGTGTGGCTGTGCTCTGCTCTCTGGGTGGCATGTACTGACGGTAAAGAAAGCACTTTCACATTCATATTCATATTCATATTCATTCACAAATGTTTACAGCACTGGTTATCAAAGAAGTGCAGATTAAAACAAGGAGAGAACTTCTTTGGTCAGTCAATTTTATAAAGATAGGATAGATGGTAACTCAGAAAGCTGCTGAGGGGGATGAAAAAATCACACCCAGGTACTGATGGTGGGCATATATATTGGTATAACTTTTCTGGTAATTCAGCAATATGCACTAAGAGATTTAAAAATGTTCATTATGTCTCACCAGTAATTTCACTTCTAATAATGTCTCCCATGGAATAAGCCTTGCGCCCAAAGATGTACCAGAGCTTACTTTCCTCATATAATATTAGAAAAATATGGGCAAATAAACATTAAACGCTTAAGGAATAAATTAATAAAGGGTCATGGTGAAATGATATCCAGTCCTTAAATATTAAAGCGTATTTTTCCTTGCTTATCATTTATAATTTGAAGTTGAGCTATAACATATATAAAGTGTACCAATCTTAATCCAAAAATTCAACAAATTTTTTGTTTATACAGCCACACCCATAACCCCCTCCCTGACTGCAATAGTAGGTGCATTTCTGGCATATCAGAGGAAAGAGTCACAGGATTAAACAAACTTTGGCAGTGTCCTCTACAGGGCACTTGTCATGGTTTTTTATTTTCTTTATTTTTTGGCCTCACTGTGTGGCATGCAGGATCTTAGTTCCCCCACCAGGGATTGAACCCGTGCCCCCTGCACTGGAAGCATGGAGTCTTAACCACTGGACTGCCAGGGAAGTCCCTACTTGTCATGCTTTATGGCTACTCAACTTCTTTTGAACACCTGCTGATCTTTGGGAACGTCCCACGTTATGATTCCCATCTACCTGAGATATAAGCCATGTTTCACTTTCCTAGCCTTCCTTGCAGCAGTCATGTGACCTTGGCTTCACCAATTAAATGCATCTGCGTGAAAGCTTGCATCGGAAGAATGTAACATGACGAAGCAGGTGCTAAAAGCAGGTTCCATTTTCTGGTGTGAGAAGCAGTGGAGTTGTTTTGTTTGCTCGGGAATCAGTGGGTGAGATTCTCACACCCAGCATCTGCAGTGTGAGCAGCAGTGTCTGTGCTCAGCGAGGCCAGAAGCCATGACATCATCAGAGCTCTTGCACGGTGTGATTGGTATTGCCCCTGGCTCATAGCCTCCAAGTCTCTGGCCCTTTCAAGATTCCATAAACTAACTAATGCTCTTTAATAAATAGCTTTTCTGCCTACGCTAGCTAGAGTAGATATTTTTATTTGCACAACTAGAGTGAGGGATGCCCTGGACAAAGTATCCTTCACTCTTCTCCCGTGGAAATGTATGCATTGAATTACCAGAGTCTGATGCCATTGAAACGTTTAACTGTAACTCCCTTGCTCATGAGACAGCTTCATGATTATCATTTGTGTCTACTGGGAGAAAATGCACTGAAAATGCTGATGTGTTCTAAGCACTAAAACAGTTATGCTTCTCATTTTTAATTCATAAACTATAATTCTGGTTTTTGCACAAGTCTTTTGTGAGCTTGCTTTAGTATGAATTAGTCCTAAGAGATGAATTTACTCTCTTTGTGCTGCCAAAATCAAATTGCTAAACTTAAAAGCTAGGATCACAAACTGGGTATTGTTACATAATTTTTGAGTTAGTTGACCTCTTGTAAAGACATAACCAAGCACATTTCTTGGTGACACTTTGATATTGCCATGAGATTTTCCTTTTAATATTTACAGTTATTCATATAGGTTCAAGAATAACCTGTGTGACCCTTTTTGGACATGTCAAATATATTAATAAAATATACTTTTAAAAGATAGAGCAGCTCACCTATAACAGAGCTTTTTCTCAATAATGTTTTAAATTTACTTTGATCCAATTAGCTGCCCCCCTCTTCATGAGCTCATTCAACCTAAATAAAAAAATAAAGAGACTCTTTATTGGAATTAAATTCAGGTTTACAGTTTTACATGTAAAGTGGAAAAGAGGAACAATGGAAAGAAGTCAATTTGAACATGGAATAGATAATCTCCCCCAGATAATGGGACAGATGTTCACTCTGCTGAACTCTTTTTACAGGAATAATTCCCCTTTAACATTAAAAAAAGCCTATTGAATGTTATGAGGCTCTTTGTACTTGAACTACATTCTCTCATTTGGTCAATAGATCACAATTTCTTCCATATTCTTTCAAGTAATCGAATCAACCTAAAAAATTGGCTTGTGGCCAAGAAATACGAAGCTGCTTGTTGAGCAGTAGTGATTTAGATTTAATGATTGTGATTCCGTCTCAAAAGGTTCTTCTATGAAAAGCACAAAGTGAAAGTGTTCAAGGACACTTCAGGGAATTAGCAGTAACATTGAAAATGGGAGGAGGCAGAAAGTGCCAGACCTAGGAAAGCCCCAGAAGTCATGTAGGAAGTACTGTAAACAACTCTAGCTATCAGAGTGTGGATGGTAGGTACTATTACGGCAGACTTGTCCTATAATAATCATTAAAAGCAGGACATTTCAGTCAACTGGTCTTAATTTAGATTTGATGGAACAAAATCAATTGATAGACTAATTTTGGAACATATGAATAAATAAATATTTTTTAAAGGTATTAGAGAAGATGTGGAGTACCTGAAACTCTCTTACATTGCTGAGGAGAGTAAAGGGCACAGCAGTCGCATTTGGAATATGATTTGGCAGTACCCACCAAAATTAACATATGCCTAACCTATGACTCAGCAATGCTACTCTTACAGATATGCTCAAGAGAAGGAATGCATGTACCCACAAAAACACATGTGCAACAATGTTCATAGCAGCTTTTTTCATAATAACCTAACTGGAAACAACAACCAAAATCTCCATCAATGGGAATGGAAATAAATTGTGGAATATTCATATAATGGAACACTAAACAGAAAGAAAAAAAATAAGAAGAAACTCCAGATACACATAATAACATAGATAAATTTCATTGATATAATGTAAGAGTGAAAGAAGCCAGAAACAAAAGAGTACAAACTGTGTGATTATATTTTTATGAAGTCCAAGAATAAGCAAAGCTAAGCTATAGATTTAGAAGTCAGCATAGTGATTACCTCTAAGTGAAGATGTGACTAGGAAGGGGCACATGGCAAATTGCTGGGCTCTGGGAATATTCTCTCTCTTGACAAGATAGTGGTTGCACAGGTATACACACATGAAAAGTTCGTTGAGTTGTACACTTAGTGTAATCTAAGTCTAATCTAATTAGTGCAATAAAACAAATTTAAAGGGAATTCCTTGGTCCAGTGGTTAGGGCTTGGCGCTTTCACTGCTGAGGGCTCCGGTTTGATCCTTGGTCAGGGAACTAAGTTCCCACAAGCCCCGGGGCGTGGCCAAAACAAAAACAAAACAAAACAATTAAAAAAATTTATCGTAAAGTCAGTATTCAGAGGAGAAAATAATATTTGATTGTACCTCTCTTTTTTTCTCCCACTTCTCAACTAGATACTTTCAGCTTAGTGAGGAAATAATTACATTATCAAATAGACATTAAATAGAGCCAAAGGCCAACTGGCTCTTTAGCTACAGTTCAGCTGCTGGATTGTTGTAAGTCTTTGTTGGGAAAATCCCTTGTGACTACTATATTTCTCATTTCTTAAAACGAGTGCCATCAGAAGCCTTTCATGTTATATCATCCACCTCCTCCTCTGTGCCATTTATCATAGTGAAAAACAATAAGTACCTTTTTCCAAAAAAAACGTTTTTCTTATTAGTTTGATTTGATATCATCATAGATTCATGAGAGTGTCACTCAGGTGCAGGATCAGAGGATTTGTCCATTCAACCATATTCTTGTCTCTACAACTACTGTGCATTGAGCTGGCATAACTTTAAACGTTTTCCAGTTGCATTAAAAAACAAGCTATGTATTTGATCTAAAAAATAAAGCAAACCCAAAAACCAAACAAATAAAAAGAAAGGAGAAAAAAGACTCCAAACTAAACAAAACAATAGCATGTAGCTCCTGGAAAACTGAAAATCAGGAGTAAAGTGCTAAAAAACAAGGGACTAAATAAAAGTCTACATGTGTTTGTTGGCAGTCTGTATATCTTCTTTGGAGAAATGTCTATTTAGGTCTTCTGCCTATCTTTGGTTTGGGTTGTTTGTTTTTTTGTTATTGAGCTGCCTGAGCTGCTTATAAATCTTGGAGATTAATCCTTTGTCAGTTGCTTCATTTGCAAATGTTTTCTCCCATTCTGAGGGTTGTCTTTTGGTCTTGTTTATGGTTTCCTTTGCTGTGCAAAGCTTTGAAGTTTCATTAGGTCCCATTTGTTTATTCTTGTTTTTATTTCCATTTCTCTAGGAGGTGGGTCAAAAAGGATCTTGCTGTGATTTATGTCATAGAGTGTTCTGCCTATGTTTTCCTCTAAGAGTTTGATAGTGTCTGGCCTTACATTTAGGTCTTTAATCCATTTTGAGTTTATTTTTGTGTATGGTGTTAGGGAGTGTTCGAATTTCATGCTTTTACATGAATGTTCAACATCATTAATCATTAGAGAAATGCAAATCAAAACTACAGTGAGATATCATCTCACACCGGTCAGAATGGAAATCTACAAACAATAAAGGCTGGAGAGGGTGTAGAGAAAAGGGAACCCTCTTGCGCTGTTGGTGGGAATGTAAACTGATACAGCCACTATGGAGAACAGTATGGAGGTTCCTTAAAAAACTAAAAATAGAACTCCCACAAGAGCCAGCAGTCCCACTACTGGGCATATACCCTGAGTAAACCATAATTTAAAAAGAGTCATATACCAAAATGTTCATTGCAGCTCTATTACAATAGCCAGGACATGGAAGCAACCTAAGTGTCCATCAACAGATGAATGGCTAAAGAAGATGTGGCACATATATACAATGGAATATTACTCAGCCATAAAAAGAAATGAAATTGAGTTATTTGTAGTGAGGTGGATGGACCTAGAGTCTGTCATACAGAGTGAAGTAAGTCAGAAAGAGAAAAAAAAATACTGTATGCTAACACAAAAAATGGCATCTAAGAAAAAAAAAGGTCATGAAGAACCTAGGGGTAAGAAAAGAATAAAGACACAGACCTACTAGAGAATGGACTTGAGGATATGGGGAGGGGAAAGGGTAAGGTGTGACAAAGCAAGAGAGAGGCATAGACATATATACACTACCAAACGTAAGGTAGATAGCTAGTGGGAAGCAGCCGCATAGCACAGGGAGATCAGCTCCGTGCTTTGTGACCGCCTGGAGGGGTGGGATAGGGAGGGTGGGAGGGAGGGAGATGCAAGAGGGAAGAGATATGGGAACATATGTATATATATAACTGATTCATTTTATTGTAAAGCAGAAACTAACACACCATTGTAAAGCAATTATACTCCAATAAAGATGTTAAAAAAAATAAAGAATATTTGGGGGCAAATGTGGAAATTTGAATATGGATTCTATATTAAACTCTATTGTATCAGTGTTAAAAAAAAATGATTACTCCTAGTCATATATCTTGATTCAAACGTAAAAGAAAATCAAACTATTGATTGATATTAAAACACGTTTTTTACTTGCTGAATTTGTACTTTGATAAAATTACTATCATAATTTCATAATTGTTTCGTTACTGATGATTATATTTTTATTATTTAACAAATTAAAGGTTCATTTACAAGCACTTTTTAAAAAAATAGATTAAAAAAATAGAAGTCTACAATAGAGATGTTAATTCCTCTATCTCATCTTCTCTGTACCCTGTTCCCAAAGTGCTGACTACCAGACTTATGACCTTCAGCTTTTCTTTACTAGCTATGGAGAAAAGACCAATAGATATGGTCACTTTGGTAGCACCCCTGGAAAAGCACCTCATTTCTTCTCAATCAGAAAAGCAGTTGTTAAATCTGTAGTACCCCATTCTTAAATATGAATGAAAAACCAAGTGCACCAGACTCTTGAGGAAAGCTTCCAACATGAAAGAAACTAAAATAAATAAAAAGAAATTTCAGAAGAATAGGAAACTACTGTCACCTAAAAACCTGTATTTGATAATCTTCACAGAAGATATTGCTTCCATTAATTGAAAAGAGAATACTGTTAAAAAAAAATGGAAACAAGAAAGTGCTTTTAGAAAATAAAACCATGATGGTAGAATTTCAAAGAGATCCATAGAAGAATGGAATGCAAAAGTTGATGAGATCTTCCAGAAAGTAGAGCTAAAATATAGAGATGGAAATTAAGGAAAGAAAAAATTTACAGGAGCTGTCAAGAAGGCACAATATCTGATTAGCAGAAATTTTAAAAATAAATCATAAATAAAATGATAGTGGTGGTTGGGGGTGATTGTCAAAGAAATAATACAGAATATGATTTCACATTGGAAGGACCCAGTGTGCGCCCAGCACAATGAATAACAAAGGACTTCCATCATCATACAATATCTGAATACAGCTAAAGAGAAGGAGGAAACTTGGTCTCGCAAAAAGGATTGAGCATCAGATTGACACCGGACTTTTCAACAATACATTGAAGCTAGATGGTAATGGAACAATGACTTTATAGACACCAAGTGAAAATTCTGACCTAGAATTTTATATCCAGAAAAACTAGTGTAAATGTCACATAAATTCATTTTCATATAGGCAAGTTCTCAAAAATTTTACCTCTCATACAGCCCTTCTTGTCAAGTTAATAGAACAATTACTCGATAAATCAACAAAGAAGATACATCCTCCATGAAAAAGATGATTCAACACAGGAGAAAGGAAAGGGGTTAGTGATTAGTGGAAGTCCCCTTGTAGCCTACTGCATATCAGGGAGAGAGAGAGTGACTAGCTCACATAGCACATCTTGGATCAGAAGGGCCAAGCCTCTAGGAAGAATCTCTAAAAGGAAAAAAAACTGGACGTGTTAGATTCCTTGAGGTGTATGACTGCACTGAGTAGTGAATTTTAGTTCTGTTGAAGATTTGGGAAAGAATTAGTCATAGGAACACAGAAATTAAGAAAAAATTTTGAAAAGGAAAAATTACAAATTGTTAGCTTCCAGAAAAATAAAATCATGTAAAAGAAAAGTGACATAATCATTATATACTATGTGGCTCAGCTGTGGAAAATACTTACATGGATTAAATAATAATGTAAACACTGAATGTTGAAAAGATGGAGGAGGGAAGGAGGGATGTGGAAGTTGGAATGAGAGTGCTGTGGCCAATTGCATTTTCCAAAGAAGCCCCTGTCAGTGCTTCCCATCCATGTGCTCTGCTACTATGTGGTCTTGCCAATCTCCCATGCAGAGATGGAGTCTTATTCCCCTCTGGCCTCGTGACCCATTTGTTACCATCAAAATGCAGTGGAAGTGACGCTGAGTGACTTCCAAAACCAGGTCGGAAAAGATCATGACTTTGATTTTTTTCTCTTGGAATTCCTGCTTTTAGAACCTTCATCTGCCATCTAAGAAGTCTGCTTACCCTGAGACCACAATGCTGAAGAGACCATGTAGAGGCCCACAAGCCTCAGCTGGAGCAGTCCTCAGCCATGTTAGCCACTGCAGCAACAATTAGATACGTGAGTGCAGAAGACGACTCCCTCAAGATGAATCCAGCCTCAGCCACCATCTGACTGCAGCCACGTGAAGGGCCCTGAGACACCTAGATGAGCCCACCTGAGTCCAGTGGAACCACACAACTGTGAGAAGAGATTATAATACATGACTGCATTAAGGTTTTATGTTTTGAGGGTAGATTTTAATAAAGCAATAGGTGAGCCAAACAAGGGCTAAATCCTCAATTTTCTAGTTGGAAGTCAAATAACAGAGTATAAACTAGCCAAGAAATAGAAGTGTAAGTATAGAGTTTAGACACACGGTTGTAAATATGACAAGAAACAACCCAAAGAGATCAAAGTATTTGCTTCTAGAGAACAAGATATGAAGGGTAGGGATAGGTGAGACAGGGACCACTGTTAATAGTTGAAAGTCTTATAGTGCTGTTTCACTTTTAAACCTAAATAAGTTTTTTTATCTGAGAAAAATAAAATAAAATTAAAAATCAACCAAAAAATGGGGCTATCTATCCTGCCTAGGAATCACATTGTGAGTGTATGCTGGAGTGTATGAGAATAGAAGCACTTTGAAAACTCTAAAATACTATCCATATACTTCATTTTACCTACTATTATTTTCCAGTTTCCCACTCTGCCTTCAAACTTATTATTCCACAAAAGTTTCAAAAGAAGTAGTTTATGATGAAAATGTGGTTTGTAGTACCAGTTTTGTACTAAATGTACAAGCCCTTAATCAATTTGGGCCTTGGTTTCCTTACTTATTAATAAAGGAATGAGTAGAAGTAAATATGACATTGAAGATGTCACTTCCAAATGTTACAGTATTTAACACCTCTTGAACTTTACCTTAAACCTCTTCATTACTAGGTTCTATGATGGTAGATTTTAAATAATCTAGGACAGGAATTCTCACTTTTTGGTCTCAGGAGCCATTTATACTTTTTCAATCATTGAGGACCCCAAAAAGTTCTTGTTTATGTGAGTTATCTTTTAATATTTACCTTATTAAAAATTAAAAATGAAAAATTTTAAATAAACTTATTTGAAAAATAATAAATCCATCACGTTACCATATTTTTTTTTAATGAAAAATCACTTTTCCTAAGTAAGACAATTTAGTGAGAAGAGTGGAATTGTTTTACATTTTTGCCAGTTACTTTAATGTCTGGCTTAATAGATGAGAGTTACATTATCATATCTGCTTCTGCATGCCACTTACTGCAATGTCACACATTAGGTAACCTCTGGAACACTCCACTGTACACTTGTCTACGGAATGAGAGTGAAAAGGCAAATAATGTTTGGTATTATTATAAAAATAACTTTAACCTCACAGATCCCATGAAAGGGCTTTGAGACCCCTGGTCTAAGACATTAAAATGCACTGACTTTGAAGAACTTTCAAGAGTGAACCTCTATAAGAATCCGCCTGCTAGTGCAGGGGACACAGGTTCCAGCCCTGGTCTGGGGAGATCCCACATGCTGCGGGGCAACTGAGCCCGCTAGCCAGAACTACTGAGCCCGTGTGCCTAGAGTCCACACTCCACAACCAGAAGTCACCACAATGAGAAGCTCACGCACTGCAACGAAGAGTAGCCTCCGCTCGCTGCAACTAGAGAAAGACCATGCACAGCAATGAAGACCCAATGTGGTCAAAGATAAAATAAATAAATTAAAAAAAATAAAAGAGTGAACCTCTAAAAAGTCAGTCAGCCTTTAGAAAGTTAGTAGATAATAAGTTAGAGATGAACCATTTTCTTTGTTTAAAAATTATGAATATGAGCTCAGAGAAGCAGCATAACCTCATGGTTTCTGGGATCCAACCACAGGGGTTCAAGTCCTGGCTCTGCTATGGCAGCTTGGACAAGTTACTGAATCTCTCTGGGCCTCAGGGTTATTATCAGGGTAAAATGTGTCAATATCCCTAAACACTTAGAATATTGACTGGCACATAATCAGCACTAACATATGTTTGTGGAATAATAGAAGCTTCTTCCGGGGGCTGGGGGGGGATCAAATTCAGCTTATCACAAGAATGCTGACCATGAGGCAGAAGGTGTGTGTTCTATCCGGGCTTTATCATTTACGGGTCACATGAAGTTGGGTAATTATTCAAACACCTGGCTCCTAGTTTCTCTGAGCATGCAACCTCTACACAACAGCTGTGTGTCTCAACTGAGATGGTATTTGTGAAAACATTTTGGGAAAAGCTAAGAACTATGCTGCTCTGGAAATGTAAAGAGTTATTCTTATTTATATTCTCACCTGTGTGATGATCTGCCTTAAATAACATCATGGCTTTTGATAACTTTAAGTATCACTTGTCCTGTATTTCCTTTGCCTGTGGGTGTCAGGAATGCAACTATTTGAAACATTTCTTCCTCTGCCTTTTGGCATTTTGATTTCTGTTTTATGAGTAGTGTTCCTTTCCAAAGTAACCTCATTAGGCAGCTTTTGGATAAATGATTTGGTTTTCACATCACGTAAATTTGCTGAGTTTATCAGTCCCCTGGGGCCTCCATAGGACAGAAGCGGGGAGGGAGACAAAAAGCTCTTAGAAATACCATTATTATTGTAATTATTCACTATAGGCAGAAGCTGATTCTATTTTAGATTCAAAATGTTGCCAGGAGGAGGGAGAGAGAGGAGAGCTGAGACAGGGAAACTGTGATGGCAAGTAAGCACTTTGGCTGGGATGTTCTAGCATATTGGAGGGACAAGAGGCCTTGGGAAGGCTGGTTCCATTCCATCCGCTCAGACCTGAGGGAGATGAAGCAGACATAGCAATGGAACACCCAGTCTCTTGGAGCCTATGTCGCACCTTCAAGCAGGACTAGCGATAGAATCATTCCTCTCGAGCTGCAACCAGGAATTAAGATTGTTTAATGACTCTGTGACCTGTAAAATATAGTCAAAACCTGTTTACAGCACAAGATCCTGCCACTCTCCCTACACCCCACCCCCATCATGGAACCATGGTCGTTTCCAGAATTGTATGTGTTCTTTTACTTCTGCCTTTGTGCATGCTAGGGCTTCTGCCTGCTACTTCTGCTTTTAGGTCTGGTAAACTCTTGTTTTTCCTTCAAGACAGGCCAATTGCTAACTTCTCTGGGACTCCTGTAAGACAACTTCAGTACTTCTTCTTGGTCTACTTCCATTTAGGTCTAATTTATAGAATCTAGACTTGATTTAAACCCCCCAGGGCATTTATTTATTCATAAATGTTTGGTTAGCATGTCTATTTCTATAGTGGACATTGAGTTTTCTTGTGGGCAGGAGCTCTCACTCCACTACACACATCTTTGTAGCCTTAAGACCTTTCATAGTTCATATTGAGATAATCATTAAATGTTTATGGAATGAATGCATGAGGAATGCCAGGATTGATACATGTCTGGAATCTAGTGTAGGGCAAAACTGCTGAATGACTGTTGGTACCTTCCTTCCTTGGATCCTGGATTTCGTGGTCTTGAGGCAGAGAGCCAGAACACAGGCAGGGTGAGTGGTGGCAATGAGGGTGCCATGTAGGTGAGGGTAAAATTCAACTCCTTGTAAGACTCCCATATGGGAGGGGAGAGGAGGGGAGGGGTGGGGTGAGAACACTGCAATTCAAAGGCTCCATCACCCAGCACTTTTTAGATGATTATAAACACATGGATTTCAGTCGGAATTCAAGAAGTTAAGATGGTGCAACGGATGGAACTTGGGCTTTGGGCATCATATAGAACTGGGTTCAGATCCTGTTCCCACCACTCAGTGGAAGCCTGATTTTCGTTGAGTTAGATAACTAAATCCAATCTCAGTTTTCTTGTTTAGCTCTGTTTTAAAACAGGACTAAATATTCTTAAGACAGTGAGGAGTTTTTAAACTTAAAGGTGATTGATTTTGTAGTGTTCTATGTTCAAATTTTAGTTTGGGGATAAACGGGGATAAAAATAGTACCTGAAAGATTGTAAGCATTAAATGAAAGAATGTACATAAATTACATCCCAATAATGCCTGACATAGAGTTTAATAAATGTAAGCTATTGTTTTTATTAGAGAATAAGTGAGACATCCAGCACACGGCAAGCCCTCAGAGCGTGTCAGCTTCCTTCCCCTTCAGTAGGGTGCAGAGGTATCAAGTTGGCTTGGTCCTATCATAGTGGTCCATTATTTTCATAAAGGTCAGATAAATGAACTGTATGAAAATGTGAGCTCCTTCTTTCCCTTTTTCATTCCTTCCTCCCTCTTTCCTTCCTTCCCTTCCTTTCTTTTTTCCTTCCTTTCTCCCATCTTCTTTTCTTCCTTCCTGTCTTCCTAGCTGATTAGAGCATTTGAAACTAAACAGGTGTGGTTCTTGGCCTTTTGGAGCATGTGTTGGGCTTCACACAATGTAGGCATCACATGCCTGTGGAGGCAGATTTCTGCACAGCCTGAGGTTAAAGATGCAAAGGCCAATGGCCATTTCCTTTATATTAAATGATCATGCATTTCTTCCTCCAGACACCTTAATGCACTGCGCTAAAGAAGATCAGCTCCTGAAACTCTTTTTTCCTGTTATCCTGTGTAGGACTCGGATGATAAATCACAAGCTCACTTCCACACTGGTGTCTGGGAGGAAACACCTGGGAGCTGACAAAATACAGTTTAACTAAAAATGGAATTACAAGTGTTTGATCTATATTGAAAAAGTATGTGGCAGGAATGGCAAGGCCCTGGAGGAGGGAGAGAAGGAGAGGAGCCAGTATTACCTGCTCAGCTGGAGCTGTGACCCCTTTTCTCAGGGGCACTGAGATGCAGGCGCCTGAGCCCTCAGCTGGGGAGAGCCTCCTGTGGCTTTGGGGCTCAGGCGGATTCTCAGCCTTATCTAAATCTAAATGAACTCTTTTCCTCTTGAGCCTGCAGGAAGCCAGAAAAAGATCTTTTTTACAGTGAGGGAGGGCTGCCTGGTTCAGGGATTAGCAAGTGTAGTACAACAGCTTCAGCTTCAGTGGTTTTGATCCAGGCAAGACAGTTAAGAGTATCTCAGTGAGGCCTGTCAGTTGTTCAGTGGTTATGAGAATTGAGAATGAGAATTGTGGGTAGCTGCTTTGTTCTTTTGGAATGATATTCTGTAGGCCTCCAAAAAAGTCTACCTTGGGATCCTGACTATATGTGATATAGTTTCACATATGTCTACTCCAAATTCCTGAAAACATTAACAAGAGAGAATTGCCCAGATGTGAACTATTACAGCTATATTAAGATCCATATTCAGAAACAATTTCTATTTTAGATAGGTGTCTTAGTTCATTCAAGATACTATGACAAAAATACCATAGACTAGGTGGTTTAATAACAAACATTGATTTCTCATAGTTCTGGTGGTTGGGAAATCCAAGATCAAGGCACCAACAGATTTGGTGTCTGATGAGGTCCTGCTTCCTTGTTCTTGCCTGTGTCCTCACGTGTCAGAAGGGGAGAACTCTGGTCTCTTCAGTGCCTTGTAAGGCACTAATCCCATTCATGAGGGCTCCACCCTTATGACCCTAATGACCTCCCAAAGGCCCCACTTCCTAATACCATCACATTTGGAGTTAGGATTTCAACATATGAATTTTGGGGGAGGAACACAAACATTCAGCCCATAACAGATAAGCTTACCCAATTTATCAGAAATTATAAATTTCTGATAAATTATAATTTATCAGAAGGGAGCCATGGACTCTGATACTGATAAACAAGATTAGAAATAAGCAAAGATGGAAACCAGTTGTGCAATTTTATTAATTCACCAAACCTTGACCGCCACCCAAGGCATGGATGTCATTATCTGTTAACTGTACTTTATCATGGTGGGAGGAGGTCTCTGTGTTTGGGCAGTTATAGGTCTTTGTGCAAATACATACTTAGGCTAAGACGGTGTGCTGCCAATACTTCGGATGAAATACCTGTAACTAGAGCAAACTGAGAATAAAACACAATGTTGGCTTATCCGATGAGCAGTTCATCAGTGAGATTGCCTTTTATCTGCAGAATGACTTTATATCAGCTCTTCTACAGTCTGTTAAGGACAAATCTTGTCATCTAAGATATTTTTGAAATCATAGATTTTAAGACATAAAATTTTCCTTAACAATTTAAAGTTTAACATGGTTTTTAGAATCAGTCCTAACACTAACTGTGTAATTCTGTGTGGTCTTTTCAGCTCTCTGCATTTAATTTCTTCAGTGTGAAAAATGTGTTGGATCATGGTTGAACTGGACAATTAATCAATTTTCTTCTTGCTCTAAAACTTTTTGGACAAAATTCTTTGTTTGTAAACAGGCTGACACTGAAGATAATTTACCTGTAAGAAATTCATAAACATCATGAAATAGCAATCCACTCATTGGAGCCCAGTATACTATGTATTACAAAACTATTTTTTATTAAAGTATGAGAAGAGAGGAGATTTTGTTGAAAGTTTGTGACTCAGAGTCACAGTCTCAATAGGAAATAGCTGGCACACTCAAATGGACACATTTAGGAGAATTTTGGTGAAATAACTATTTACGTAGATATAAGTGGGATTGAAGGACACCAACAAGGTATGGTGAATACCCCAAGTAAACAGCGATAGGAAACTGTAGCTTCCCCTAGGCCTGAAGAAGTGAGAGGACAGAGTGGTTATCATAACCCAGAGAAAGAGAGACCTAGAACATTAAGATAGGAAAGGACCACTGGACAGGTGCCACAGCCATCAGCCGGATGGATATAGTCATTGCTAACACATGGACCCACAGGAAGGGAGCCAGGGAGCCCCCTTCCCTCCAATCTTCTGTCTGTGCCTCCTATTGACAAAATCAAATCCAAATCCAAAGCCAGAGAATAGGGAGCCTATGGATATATTAGCCAGGGTTTTCTAGAGAAACAGGACCATATATATATGTATATATATATATAAAAAGAGAGAGAGAGGGAGAGAAAGAGATAGATTTATTTTTAGGAGTTGGTTCACATTATTGACTGTAGAGCCTGGAAAGTCTGAAATTTGCAGAGCAGCCTGGCTGGCTGGAGAACAAGAAAAGAGTTGCTACTGCAATCTTGAGTCGGAACACAGTCTAAAGGTGGAATTCCTTCCTTCTCAGGGGACCTCAGTCTTTGCTCTTAGGTCTTCAGCTTACTGCATGAGGTCCACCCACATTATGGAGAATAATCTGCTTTACTCAAAGTCTATTAATTTAAGTGCTCATCACATCTTAAAAATACCTTCACAGGAACATCTAGACTGGCCACCATGTCTTACCCAAGTTGATCCATGAAATTAACCATCACAGTATCTGTGTGGGTTAGGCTTCAGCGGCACAGAGGACTGGGAAAAGCAGAGATAGGATCTGAAGTGGGGGATACAAACAGAGAATATTTGGCAGCCCAGGTAGATAGCAGTTTCACCGATTTCCCATTCTTTCCTGCCAGGCTTCCTGAGGGTAGAAAGTAGGAGCATTTTGTACATTGCTGGGTTCCTGGTACCTAACCCAATACCTCACACACAGTATAGGAGATTCTCCAAGAATACTGATTATACTGGCTTGAATGTTTTAGAAGCAAGTTCTGAAAAACAAGTATTTAGTGAGGTGGCCCTGGGGAGTAGCAATATCTCAAGAGCAATTTGCAAGAAAAAGGTAAATACCACAACAGTTTTCTGTTATCTTTTGAGTGTAGGGCAAAGCACCACATCAGATTAATCAGATGTGATCATATCTTCTAAGGTTTAACAACAGATGACATTTCCAAGCTTCACTCTGTGCCTTATTAATAGAATAAATTTAGTCATTGAACTGGATGATCACCTATGCTGGCACACTCTAAACTGCTCCCTTTGCAACCATGCAATTATATGAAGGATTGGCTATATTGCTGGAGTATGATGGAAGTCATTTATCAGGTAAATAATCTCGAAGACAATCTAGTCTTAATGGTCCACTCCTGTGAGGAATGTGACACTGGATTTACTCCCAGCAAAGAAATGGGAATCAGAGTGCAACTTATATGTCTCAGGACAATGAAGATAGAATACAAATGGATAAAGTTGAAAAGACCTAGGGTGTAAAGTACACCCTAGCATTTATGACATTATTTTCAAAGTCCCTGAAATGGTTGTTCAAAAGCTATTGAAATATTACCTGTTGAGAAATCAGTCTTTTGGCCAGTTCATTTTCATCATCCTAAAACCAGGAGCAGGGCAGGTGTAAAGATGGAAAGGAATGAGGAAGGTCATGGGGATGCAGAATGGCACCTCCAAGGCTGTCGTGTTACCAAGCTGCTCAGCAGCTATGGATCAAAACGCGTTTGGCTTTGTGTGTCAGTTGGTTCTGATAAGAATCTTTCTCTTGTTTCTGTTGCTCTCCTGGTTTGCCATCAGAATGGTCAGGTTTTTTAAGTGGGAAATTAGTAATCAGGCATCAGAGAACAAAACTGAGGAAACTATGTAAATACCTCCTCATGCAGGCATGTGAGCCATGGGTGGTGCTGCTTCTTGTGACACGTTATAAAAAGAAATTATCTTACAGAGACAGCCTGAGGCAAAAGTGTGAAGTGGCTGAAAGTTGTCTCTGGAACATTTACTTTCTGTACCTGCTTCTGCCTCTTGTCTAAAGACCTTGCCATTTCTCCAACATGCCCTCAATACGCGTGCGGGCGCGCACGCGCACACACACACACGCGCGCACACACACACACACACACACTCTCCCCTCCTGCAGCTGTCCTGGGTCTTATTCCTTCAGAGCCTGATCTAGCTATTTCTCAACTAAGCTGGGGCCATTGACTTTAACTTGTGTCCAGGGGCTTTGCTAAGCCCCTGGAATACTGAAGGTGCCCAGTAAATTTTTCATGAGTGAATGAAGCTTCAATAAGCTGTTAGATGAAAGTAGCTCAGCCACTTCTGGGGTTGGGAGGGTGTACAATTTAATAAGAAATTCTTCAGCTTCGAATTTCTAATGACAGAATTTCTGGCAACGTGACAGTCAAGGGCCACAAACGTGAGCAGCTAGCTTTCCAGAGCGGTGATAAAGTCACACCCAAATCTGCTTGTCATTTGTGAGCAGAAGGCAACTCCTGGCATTGCTCAGACTTCTGGGTTCTGTCTCAGGCAGGAGCTTCTAGTCACAGAAGGCTGCCAAGAAGTGGCTTCCATCGTTCCTCAGCTCCTGAGTAAACTGGCAGACAGGGGGTGTCCTTTCTTCCAGTCCTCTGAGGAAAGCATGGTCTAAAACTCAAGCTCTGTGATGTCAGGCATATGTCTTTGTCTCCCGTCGGAACCTAACAGAATATTTTTCAGATAAAAGTTATTAAATACATACTTTTTTTGGGGGTGATTGATTTCAACTTGCTGGTTAGAACTATAAATCCTTGAACCTCTGATTTCGCTAAGGAAAGTTACTTTTGAATTTTTCATTGCATTTTTTTCTCCTGGCTAAACATTACATATGTACATTCTTGCTTAAAATATTCTCCAGTGACTTCTCATTACAAAGAGTGTTTTTTTTCCCCCCAACTCATGTGTTAATGAAACTGAAAAGGACCCTGTGGGGCTCCTGGGCGCGAAAGCCTTTTGGTCCCCCATTTCTTTTTTTTTTCTGGTTAGCGGGCCTCTCACTGTTGTGGCCTCTCCCGTTGAGGGGCACAGACTCCAGATGCACAGGCTCAGTGGCCATGGCTCACGGGCCCAGCCGCTCCACAACATGTGGGATCTTCCCGGACCGGGGCACGAACCCGCGTCCCCTGCATCGGCAGGTGGACTCTCAACCACTGCACCACCAGGGAAGCCCTGTCCCCCATTTCTTGTAGGCAAGACTCCAGCCTCCACGACCTTCCCTGAGTTCCAAAGGGCAGATTCGAACAGCTGCTAATCAAGGGAGGAGCAGCCAAGAAACTCCCTGAGGCGAGATTAAAGGGACCAGAGGAGATGAGAAGAGACCACCTGAGATGAGATTAAGGAAGTACAGGCCCTGGCACACCCTTGCCAGCAACCCCACCCTTGAACTATGGCTGTAAAGCTCCTCATCAGATCCTCCCGGGTTGGGATGCACAATTTTGAGAGGCAGGAGCCCACTGTGTCCCCCTTTGCCAGGCAAAGCAATAAAGCTATGCTTTTCTACTTCACCCAAAACTCTGAGATTGGATTTGGCGCCAGTGTACAGAGGCTGAGCTTTCAGCATCACGAATAATAGGTCCTGGCCTGATGAAATACTAACACTCGTGCCAGCTTAAGATCATTCACACAGGACTCTGCATAGCTCAGGGCCCCAGTCTGGTTGCCTCTGGCATGAGCAGCATCTCTGTTTCACCCAGCTTCCTGCTCACATGTTACCATTTTCCTTGCATACCATGATGCGGGGTGGGGGAAAGAGTTGGAAGGCATTGCTCTATTGCAGAGGTCAGCAGACTTTTTCTGTAAAGGGTCAGGTAGTGAATAATTAGGTTTTGGGGGCCATATGGTCTCTGTCTCAACTAAACTCTGCCATTGTGGCATGAAAGCAGCTACAGATAATGCTGAATAGACTGGGTGTGGCTGTATTACAACCAAACTATTTACAAAGATAGGTGGTGGGATGGGGATTTGGCCCAGGGGCCATGTTTGCCAACCTCTAGCCCACAGGATGAAGTTTACTCTCCTTGGTACAGTTAATCTCCCCGTGATCCTGCTGCTGTCTACCTCTTCAGCTTCACTCTTCTACTGGCTCAAATGGCCCACACCCTGCAAACAGTCCGTCTTGTTTCCAAACAGAGTTACGTGACCACCTGTGTCCATGCTCCCAAAGCAACATGTTCAGACATCTTCCCACTTCCATGTAATAATATTGGGTTGGCCAAAAAGTTCATTCGGGTTTTTCAGTAAGATGTTACAGGAAAACCCATACGAACTTTTTGGCCAACCCAATATGTTGGAAGATCTGTCTTTTCCATCAGACTGTAAAATCTTTTATGGTGAAGACTGTGTCACAGTTACATGTGTATCCGTTAGGCAGTATCTGTCATATTGTTGGTTCTCCATGTTCACTGAATGTAGAAGAAGGAAGGATCGATGGATAGAAGGGGAAGAGGAAGGAACAAAGGAAGAAAGGATTCTCTCTCTGTTTGAACATTTTAAGTAAAGTTTCATTGTCTCCAAAGAGTTTGGGTGTCAAGGGATAAGTGTTGATAAAAGAAGGTCAGTGAGGGTAAGGAAAATGAGTAGATGGTAGATTTAGGGAAAAATTGGGGCCAAAGGCAGTAGGAAGTTGTCTGAATTCTACAAAGTTTGTTGGCTGCATTTGAGCCTGCACTATGTCTGAATTACTTGGTGTTATCCCAGATAAACCCACATCATAAAAATGTATGTCTCAGGTAGTGAGATAAAAGGTTACTGTGGCAAAAAGCAATTAAACAATGCATTTGCAGTGACTCTGGGGCTCTACAATTTATGACAAGCAAATGAACCAGAAGTAAATGAATCAGAAACCATAACAAGGAACAACTGCAAACTACAATTTAGTTAATGATATATCTCAATTAAGTACATTTAGAAACTTGACGAATTCATTTTTTTTTTCTTTCTCTTTCTCTTTCTTTCTTATGAATTGTTTCCAGGTTTCCCCTCTGGTGTAAGTAATCATATGGCATTTTCAGTGTAATTTCATTTCATCACATCCAAGACCTGGAGTGAAAACTTCTTTATCTTAAAAAGAAAAAATACAAAGTTTCATGAGCTAATGTTAAGTGTATCTCTCTGAGTTATGTTTCTCTAACTATTGGAGCTTAACCCCTAAGTATTTTTAGTGGTGGGTAATAAATCTAAGAAATAGAATCCAGAAAAATGCCAAAAATTAGAATACTATTTTTATTTTAATGTTATAATTTGTAAGTTATAAATAACTTATTTCCATATTATTTTAATTTGTCCTTTAAATCTGAATACTGTAGGAACCTAGACTGTAAATACTGAAGCTTTCAATCTTTCATTCTTTTGATATTGCCTTATATGGCCTGCATAGAGTCACTGAAGAGACAGGCAAAGCAGAAATTTGTTATCTCCCCCGCAGGTCCTATCAATGTGCAATACTGTCATGTGCCTGGGAATATAAGGTGATTTTTTCTGTTGACCTTTTTAGTTTATATTAAATATTCTATGTATAATGCTATGAATTAATGGTGTTAATTTATGATGTAAACAGTTTTATTTGATAGTTGATTTTGAAATTCATTTCCCAGGTTGGTATCACCTAACTTTTTCAGTTCTTCCAAAATGATACAGACTTTACCCTCTAGAAGGTAAAATCTACTAGTTAGAAGAGGCCAATTATTCAAATCAAGGAGGTGCTGTAAGGATGAAATAAAATATGTATGCTTGTTCTTCAGGAGCCATTATGTACTGAGATATGGTTGTTCAGTTGAGGTCCATAGGCAACTTCTCTTTGTAGAGAGTTTATGGCCTCTCTTAAGGGAATGGTTGTTCTGATGTCAATTACAAGGGCAAGAGGAGGTTCTTAAGTCAGAAATAAAGACTATGAAGGTAGGTCTTAGGTAGAGGGGAGAGAACACAGTCTTCTTCTGGCTCAGTCTTTTCTCTTTTTTCTAAACAGAAGAGTGTATATATCTAGTCCCATGTTCCAAGCAGACTTGGAGGATATGCTGGTACCCACTTGGGGAGATGAATCCAGAAAGAGGATGAGTTAGATACTGTGAGCCCCAGAAAGCAAGTGAGATCTGTTAAGTAGAAGTATCTGCAGTCTCTTCACTCTAGGAATGTATTTTTTTCCTTTTGTTATGGCTGAGAGTTTGAGAAAGGCTTACCCAAGTGTTTCAGCCTTGCATCAGCTATACCATCAGGTGCACAAGGTCAGGTTGCAGCTATGCTTCTGCTACTTATTTGAAAGAGTGCAGGGATCTCTGAGATCAGTGTGGAGACAGCAGTGGGAAATGATGAGAGCTTTCCAAGGTAAGTGGGGCTTAGGATATACGTGGGTCTCGGTAGTCCAGTGACTACCATCCATGTAGAGGTCCTTCTTCAGGTTCTAACCTTTCATTATAAAAAGAGCCATGGCTGCTTAGGCCAGATGGGGACCTTCCAACATCTTATAGTTCATTCAACAGGCTCCAGATAGGCCCCAAGCAAATGCAATATCAAACCCACACAGAGGTGAAACAACATATTGGCCTATAATACTGCTTCTAGTCATTTTCAGTTTATGGTAATTGTGCTCTGATGGCATTAAGCATGTAATTTGAAAACACACAACATTTTAAATTATACTTTTAATGAGATTTAGCTTTTCTTCTCAGCTTGACTTGATCCTTCTACTATGTATTGCGACTCAAAAACATACCAGTGGACAATATTTTTTTAAATTCCTGAATGTGTACTACGATGATGGAAGTAAAGCTGGACTAGTACAATTCCAGAAACTTTTCCGTAGGCGTCCTAAATCAGTTAACCTAAGACATTTCCATTATTGCCAAAAGGGAAAATATTCTTGGCTTTCACTCCTCTTTACACCTTGTCATATGCACAATAAAGCTCTTCCTCTCCTGATTCTCAAAAATTGGGAGACTAGCTAAATTATTCTTCACCAGGTAGAGTACACATTAAGCTCAGCTTTTGCCAAGATTTGTTTTTTTTTTTCTGCTGTCATTTATAGCTCTAGGATAGATTGGATTTATGCAGAAGCAGCTTTCGGGGGCATTTGGGTAATTCATCTTCCCCGAGTTCTCCGAGGAAGCACTATTTCACTGGCCAAATTAAATGCTTCTTTTGTTTAACCAGGAATAAAATGGAAGCAAATGTCTTCAGCATCAGCATTTCCCTTGGCCTAATATATGTTTTAATGTTCTATAAACTTCAATGATTTTAATGGCCTTATGTTCAGGAAACAAACATATAAATGAGTTGCAGCGAAAATTTTCCTTCAGCGTTTCTCTTATTAATGCCTATCTGGGGAGAAAAATATATACAATTTCTATGTTTTGAAGAAAATATCCAAGTCCCTCAAGTTATCCCTGGAATGCGTCAAGGGATATGTATGAAAAAAGGGTCTAAAAGCTAACATTTTGGGGTCTAAAAGCTAACATTTTGTTTACTATGTGACAAGATTTGTTAGATACGTTTTGAATGTTTAAAAATGTTTTTAACCCTTATGTGATCTGTATGCTTTTATTGTTATCATGCTCATTTTACAGATGAAGAAATGGAGGCACAAAGAAATTAAATAACTTGCTCAAGGCTCTACCACCATTAGGCAGTAGAGGGAGTGTTCAAACTCGGACTTGCTCCAGAACCTGTGCTCTTAGCACCAGGCTATCTTGTGCCCTGTCATCTAGTTGAGTACGTGTGCCAGGTGCCTCACCTGTAATATTGCTGATACCTGCCATAGCGGTGAAGGAGATATTATTGCCTTCCATTTTCTAGATGAGAAATGAGAGGCTTACCAAGACCAAAGAACTGGTCAGAGCTCACATGGCTCGTAAGGAGTAGATCTGGGATGTGAACTCTGATCTTTTGAGTTTTGTTCTTTCCAAGACCACACACTTTCACTCAGTTCAGTGCCACTAAGATGGTTAAAGTTTTCACTGTGTACTCTAAAATCTATTTTGGAAGGAGGGATAATTTAACAGCTAATTCTAGAGCTTCCAAAAAAGCTTTCTAAGGGACTTCGCATATTCACAGAGGAGATTAAAAATTAAATTTAGGACTAGGTTCTTGGGGTGATTGTAATTGGGAATTGTAACTCAGAGGCAAGCTGTGAGTTGGGGGTCAGCCTGAACTGATTTTCTAAGAGGAGCCCCTGGGAATTTAAAAGTGGGTGGTGAAATATTAGGGAAAAAAAGGAGCAGAAACAACACAAAAGACATTTCCATATAGTAGGGGCTATATCCTCAAATCAGGATTTGAGGTCTTTGAAGACCCTGTGCCATGTTTAGGAAATCAGCTGAAAATGGGTCAAAAGCCATGAATACAACTAGCCATGAATACAACTAGATAAAACTTTTCCAAGTAAATTCATCCATAGCTGATTTTTTGGATTAAGCTTTAGGATGGTGAGTTATAAAGCCTATTAATGTATCCCAATATTTTCACGAACATCTGCCATTCAAGTATATTGTGCTTTTCCAGAACATCTAGAAAAGAACTTTAAAACTACCTCGGGGAACACAGTGACTGTACAAGTGAAAACCATGGGTTGTTTTCTAAAGACTGATAATCATTCTGTTCAGAGGTCGATCATTTATTTAGCTATTTTGAAAGTGTTTATCTATAAACTGTTTTAAGGCACAAATATGAAATTTAAAAAGGCAATTAATTAAAATATTAAAAGATCTAATAGTAATGCTAAGAACAGCAGAATAAAACCTCAATTAGATAACTGAAGTTAGACAAAATAGCTGACCATCCTATCCTCTCCCAGCAGGTACCTCAGTGTATAACGAATGACACTGCCTTCTGAATGGCAGAAGGGGAGCCGAACTAACATTCCTCAGACCTGGAGGAATATTGATAAGCCTCAGTTGAAACAACTTTTTAATTTACACAACCATGGTTCACCTCTCTGATCTGTAGAAATTCTCCAACAAGCAGGATGGGGCTAGCCTTAGGCAACATTGTGTAGTAGGAGAAGTTAATATCTCCTTCTTGCTCTTTTTGTCATATTTTCTCCCCGTCTCTCTAGGTGGGTCCTCCTAGATGTGTCCTTTTCTTTATAGAGTGAACCGTCCAATAAGGTCCCTTCACTGAGCCAGTGGGGATTTAAGTGTAATTCACCCCTGGAACCTGTTTAAAAGCAGAATTAGAGATGGAGGTGTGTGTGATGGAGAGTAGAGAGGACCTCAAACAGGGCCCTTTCCTTTGTTTTTTGTCTCTCTGGTCATAATCCATTAGAGGGCAAGCATTGTTTTGTGAAGCTTTTACTTTATTTATACATTGTGTGTGTGTGTGTGTGTGTGTGTGTGTGTACTGAGAGACAATGAGGACTATATTTCAAACTGTAGCTCATGGTAAAGACCATCTGCAGTCCAGCGGTAGTGTGGCTAATCTGGATTTGTGCACCAGCATGCATTGGTGCAAACCCCAGCTATGCAATTAAGTAGTTTTGTGACTTTGGGCAAATTATTCAGACCACTTGTGACATAATTTCCTAATCTTAAATAGGTGTAATAACAGGGCCTTTCTTACAGGGTTGTTGTGGTCACTAAAAGAAATTAACAAAAGCAAAGCACTTAAAATAGTGCCTGGCATTAAGTAGGTGATCTTGGGTTATGATTGTTGTTATTACTGTCATCACTGTCACCTGGGTAGGCTGGATGACTTACTGCCAACTGTCCTCCTGGGAGAGACTGAGAGGAGTGTGTCCTGAGACCAGCATCACTCATGTTATCCACAAAGTGGCATGTTTCCCAGGGCTCCTCCCAGGGATTGGTGTGCAGTAACTGATGAAGTTCTGATTGCACCTGCTTGCTTTCATAGGCCAGTTACCTTTAGTTTGATTTCTTTCTGGAATGAACACAGGATTTGCTCAGCCATGCATGTATCATTATGCAACTCATATTTGCAGAGTCCTCCTGGATGCCAGGAGCTGTCCTAGGTGTCGATGGCAGTAAGAAAAATGGCTGAGGTCCCAGTCCTCAGGAATTTTTCAGTGGGAGAAAGAAAATAAATAAGTACATGTTTAATACAATAGTGCTAAGTGTTATAAAAAATGAGGCAGGGTAAGGATGATAGAGATTGAAATGGGGCTGGGACTGTTGGAATGATGTTATTTTAGTTGGGTTGGGCAGTGAATGTCTCTCTGCTGACATCTGAGCAGAGACCTGTGTGAAAAGTGGGGGGTGACATGCCCTATCTGGGAGAAGAACCTTCCCGGCGGAGCTAGCTCAGGCCCTAAGGTGGGAGGGTGTTTGGCATGTGCCAGGGACATCAAAGAGGCCAGTATGGATATAGTGCAGTGGGCAAGGGCCAGAGTAATAGAGATGAGGTCAAAGGGTGCAGAAGGGGCTAAATCATGGAGGGTCTTAGAGGCCGTGATAAGAATTTTGGGTTTTATTCTGGGTGAGATGAAAAGTCATTGAAGTGTTTTGATTGGAGAAGTGATTATTTTCAAAGGATCACTCTGGCTGTTGTGAGAAGAGTATGGCAGGGAATGGGTGGAAACAGGAGACCTGATAGAAGGCAAGAATCTAGAGGAAAGGTGATGGTGACTAGAAACATGGTAGTTCTTGAAGAGGTGAGAAGTGGTGGGATCCTGGATAGCTGCTGAAGAAGGAGCCAATGGAATTTGCTGATGGACTGCATCCTGGAGTGGGAGAGAAGGAGAGGGGTCAGTAAACGCTCTTATTCGGAAATGCCGCAAACTTGAATTTTGTCCCATCAGCCAGCTTTCTTGGTTGCAAGTGAGAGAAACCCAATTCAAACTAGCTTAAGTTAAAAAAAAATCATGAAACCAAACTAAAAAGAGCAGGGGAAATGCTGGTCTCAGGACACTCTTTTCTCTCATTGATTTCTCTCTGTCGTCATCTTCTTTCTCTCAGAATAATTTCCCCATGGTTGTGGGCATTTATGAGGTAAGATTCTTAACCACTTGTACCTAGAAAGGAAGGAACTTTCTTTATCCTGCCTAGGTCAAGAGCATCCTTGAAGGAAAGTTACCACAGAGGTATCACCTAAACATCCAGGCCAGTTTCTGCTTACCACCCTCAGTCAAAGGCTACCAGAAATGCCCCAATTTAAATCACCTCTCTCCCTAGTCCCATTCATCCTCCCAAGTAAGAATCTAGACCAGTTCAGAAGCTACAGACCTTCTGCCTGACACTGTGTGGATTTGGAGGAATTTCAGCTTTTTGTATAGGCCAAGAATCAAAAGGATGAGTAGCAGTAGGCACCATAATTAGGGAGAATATGAGAGGCAGCAAGTAAGGTCTGACAACTTAAAACAACGCCAGTGAGCTGGTAAGGCCCTTTTCTGTTTCAAAATCCTTTCACAGTTTATTTGATCTTCACAGTAGTCCCTGAAGTTGAGTAAGACAGGAAACAAGCTGCCACTCATTCTTCACCCTTCTCCTTTCCCCTTCCCTCCCCCAATCATTTAGAGTGAAGGAAAAGGAGATCAGAGGGGTTAAGGCATCAAGCCATGCTGAAAAGCTATTAGGTGGCAGCTTCAGGTATGGATTCCTCAGTCTTCTCAGTGCTACTCCTAATTGTATAGAAAACCATATTCGATCACTCATATGTTCCCTAAAGTAGATTGCCGATGCTTCTGTGGCTTTTCTTAAGAGGCTTACCAGATTGTGCAATTTCTTTCTTTGATAGTAAAACAAAAGAAACGCAAACACCAAGCACAGAAGAAGAAATCAGACAGCTCTCAGGCTAAGAAATGCCGATTGCTACACAAAAGTATCATGGGAGACTGTTATAAAATATTTTGGACAAAAACATCAGTACCATATCTGATGAGAAGCGAGGCTACCCAAAGAGCTAACGGCTCTGTAAAACAAACAAACAAACAGCCCCAAAACAAAAACCTGAAATGAACAGGAATGTTTGGGAAGGGTGGCTGGTTATTCTCTCATCTGGGTAGCACCCGTTCCCCAACCCCCTCGCCCCATTCAGAGCTTGGTGCCCATAGCATATCCTTCAGAAGTCAAGGGCAACGATCTGACATGGTGAGACAAGTTAGTCATGCAAACCAAATCTTTCGTGATGAGAGTTTGTGAAAATTCTCATTCAATTTTGCTCTCAGCACTTTCTGAACTGACAGCAATGATAGACACAGCTTTCTAAGTTTGTTCTTCTAAAGTCTAGACACAACATATGTATTTTTTAATATACCATGAGCAATTAATCTCCCTGCTATGAAAGGCTGTGCAGTCCACAGATTCTTATAATGAAGTTCTGATATTTGTTAATGTGAATAATTTTTCTTGTACTTCGTATCAATTCAACATTTATTTCTCTATTTACTCACACATTCACTCACATATTTACTCTCTCTCTCTTACCTTCCTTAATTTCACTAAATATTTCATGAGTGCCTACTATGTACAGGGCTCCAAGGTAGATAGGACAGGGTCTTGTGAATGGGGTGTGAATATTGTGGATGGGGTGAATTCTGTGGTCAGTGCTATTGATGTGGTGTATCATCAAAATCAAACCTTTGTCATGAGCTCCAGTTTTAAACAAAATATAGACTATTTTGTTAAGTAAGTCAGTCAGCCCAACCCTGGAGTCTTACCTTCTTTGTTTAGTAGTTCTCATTTCCTCTCCAATTATGAGAACAATTAGCTTGTGGTAGAGATTTATCCACTGCAAGCAATTCTAAGGAGACTTTGGTCTGTATATTCTTCCATTGGATGCTGACAAAGTCTTCCATCAGATGTGGATGGCTTCTGATGCAGGTTTTACTGGTTTTACTGTTTCATATTTATTTCTTTGAATGAGGTGGTAATTGCTCCCAAGGATTCATTTTAGATAAACAAATAATGACTTCACTTATATCTTGCCTCTTTTGCTTTCCCAAGGCCTTCAGACTAATTTCCTAATCTCATTTCTTGTCGTTATAAGTCATAAACAGTATCTGCTGAAGCTCTTAAAAAGGGGTTAGGCAGTGGGGAACATAGAGATTGTTTTGATCTTAGACGTTATGGCTAAAGTAGAGAAGAAAACTTAAATGATGTAATCTATGGTTCTCTCCTAATTAGTGCCCATGACCTTACTTACTGAGTCTTCTCTTTTATTTTAAAAGAGCAATATTCTACTATTCTGACACATATGTTGACTTTGTAGAAGCCACGTAACTTTTCAGCTTATTTGAATTAGCTCTGGGCCCCCAGA
Organism: Monodon monoceros; assembly: GCF_005190385.1. Classification (NCBI taxonomy): domain Eukaryota; kingdom Metazoa; phylum Chordata; class Mammalia; order Artiodactyla; family Monodontidae; genus Monodon; species Monodon monoceros. The sequence goes on from NW_021703771.1 coordinate 69,070,499, forward strand.
AAACAACATTGTGTTTTATTCTTCCCACAGTGTAACTGGTAAATAAGTAGGAGTTTAGATGGCATCTTTAATCATTATCCTGACTATCTACTTCTGTCAATACAACAAGCACTTAGATCTTACCTAGATAATTTTGGGAGGTAAAAAAAATCCACAGGGCTTCCCTGGTGGCGCAGTGGTTGAGAGTCCACCTGCCGATGCAGGGGACACGGGTTCATGCCCCGGTCAGGGAAGATCCCACAGACCGTGGAGCGGCTGGGCCCGTGAGCCACGGCCGCTGAGCCTGCGTGTCCGGAGCCTGTGCTCCACAACGGGAGAGGCCACAGCAGTGAGAGGCCCGCGTACAGCAAAAAAAAAAAAAAAATCCACAAACTTCCTGTTTAAGATAAAGGATTATTTCCTTTGTCTTAGAAAAGAAGTAAATTGCCTTAAGATGCTCTCAGTATTTTAACCCAGAGAGGATACACATTGCTGACCCCCTCATCAAAATGGATCATTAGGTTTGTTGCTCATTTCACATTCAGAACATGAACAGGGATTATGAAGTAACACAGCATTCTTGATGTTATGTATTATTGTGATAGTTTAATGTTACAACTCTGTGGCCCCATTTGCCCATGTTGCAGGCATACCATGGGACAGGGCAGAATTTGTCATTTGGATGTGTTGGCTGCCTTGACGTATTTAAGCACCTATCAATCTTAGCCTCATTAGATACATGTAGAGCTTTTACTGTACACTCAGTTCCACTTAAAGCTTCTTCTGCCCTTGTTCCTCTCCTTCCTCACTTAACAGTTTATCTTGACCACCTGTATAATGCTGTGGTGTACCTCTGCTCCAACTGTTAACTCTGAGGACTAGTGGTGTCTACTGAAAAGCCCTGGAATTTTTTTAAAAAGTGAAAGAACTAGAATATAGGAAGAGCGAGTCTCCAAGTCAGTTAAGTAAATTGTCTTCTGCAAAGAAGGACTGAATTCAAATTAAGAACCTAGACAGAGGAACCTAATTTTTTACATCAGATGTAGGTTTGGGAACCAGAGACCTGTACTGTTTTATCTTTAACAACTCGAGTGTGAGCTACCTGGGCAGTGGCCCCCTTCTTTAACAAGATGATTGGCATCCAAGAGGCTGCTAATCACACTTCTCTTTGCAGGTAGACACATTTACATTTAGGGATTGCCATGAAGGACACGGGGAAAAATACTCCTCTATTTCTCAGAGATGTAGGCTCTCAAATACAATTCAGAATTCATATTGAAGCCACAGTAGCTAAGCGCCATGTGGAATATCTGTCAGCAGTTGGCAACAACATAAAATTATGATGCCAGACATAGTTGTATTCCCTTTGGTGATTCTCTACTGTCATCTGTGAATGTGTCAGTCTTGCGAGGTTACATGCTACCATATTTCTGAGAAGCGACGAGGGACATGTGTTGGAGATCCCTTTGGATCTGGTTTGTTTATCTTCTATTTGTGTCATAATGTGACAAATTCCCTAAAAGATTTTAAAACAGAGGTTTAACTAGAGGGAATGTTTATTTGAGGGATATGGTTATAACGTGTGCTGTAGGTATACTCATGTGTAATATGTATAATGTGTTCCTGGAGAAAATATTTAACACAATTTTTCTTGTGTGTAGGAAATCAAATGAAGAGTTTAGGGATGCAGTGAGGCCTGAGATAAAACTTGGTAAAAAGAGAAGGAAATATAATCTTATGTGACTATCTAAATAAATTTGGTAATGACAAATTTAACTTCTCAGTAAAAAAGAAAATGGGGTTTTATCTTTTTCATTCTTTCTGCAAGTATTGGAGGAAAAAAACTTTCAATATCTATTTTTAAAAGATTTTCCTCTGACAGTCTATTTTGAAAACTGTCAAACCTACAGAAAATTTGCAAGAATAGTACAATCAACACCCATATATCATTTCTCAGATTCACCAATTGTTAACATTTTGCCACATTTGCTTTTTCCTTTTCAATCTCTCTCTGATTATTTGATGTTCCATTTTAATCTCAGTTGCAGATAATCATGAACCTTCAGTCCTCTAAGAACAAGGACTTTCTCTTATAAAACTACAATTATCAACTTAGTAAATTTAACATTGATTTTATGTTATTATCTAATTTATAGCACATATTAACATTCCCACATTAATCACAGTAATATCCTTTATGTTTTATCTTTAATCCAAGATCCACTTGGGGCTCATACATTAGTCTTGGTTGTCGTATTTACTGTATCATTTAAGGCATTAGAATAAAACCATACTCTTTGGGAATAATTCTATCTAATAGTACTTTTTTTAATCTACAAAGGAATCAGCATCCTTCCAAATCAAGAATGGCTGCTGGGTTTGCTTACTCTCCCCATGAGCAGTGCCCCTTGCTGTGCTGTTTGCTCGGTCTAGATCTTTCTGACTCTGGCATTTTAAAAAGTACATATTTTGAGTTTTATTCTCATAGGACCATGCTTTCTCCTGAGATAAGGAAGGTAATACAAAAATCTAGGCCAGTGGCTGGCAAATCTGTTCTGTATAGGACCAGATGGTAAATATATTCGGCTCTGTGGGCCTAACGTGGCCTCTTCTGCAACGACTCAACTCTGTCACTGTGGCTTGAAAGTAGCCACAGATGATATGTAAATGAATGGGCGTGGTTGGTTTCCAGTGAAACTATTTGCTACCACAGGCATTGGCCAGGATTTGGTCTATGTACGATAGTTTGCTGACCCTTTATCTAGGCTAATGTGATAATAGGTAGTAATAGTTAAAAAATTAGCCTTCTTGGGTAGCTTAATTTTACATTAGCTGCAGCATTCCGGAAACAGTCCTTTCCTGGGTAAAAAGATTTCTTCTGGACCTTAGAGAGTAAGTAGCCTGACTTCAAGAGATCCACATACACCACTTTAAGAAATTATTAAACCTTAGTCTCTGAAAATGTTTTTCAATTGTGGATTCTCACTGCAAAAGAGAAATCAATCTTTATAATGACAGAGTGTTCAAAGATTTTCATGTAAATAAAAGAACAAACAAAATTAGAAAACTCTATTGGGAACCTCAGACCCACTTTTTATAAGTGCTGTCTCGACCTGCTGGTATGAACTTTAGGGACTGTAGCTGCTTACTGGGAAGTAAGTTTTGTCAGGGTGGGACCTGGGGGTTAGTGAAACTCTAATTACCCCCCAGTATGACCTCATACTCTGTCCACACTGGAGACTGGTCTGGCTGGCCTGCTGGGCTGCTCTCTTTCCACTTGCTTAAATACACATTGGTGTAAACCGTGCATAAAGTGTATTGCCAGGTAATGAGGTCCAGAGCCTTCTGGTACTTTCAGAAGTTGAATGTCAATTTACTTCCCTTGTCCTTCTGTCCAGAACTTCTGAGTTTGATTGCGTGTACTAAATAGAAAAACAGTATGAAATCATTTTTTAAATATAATTTTTAATTGAAATTTAACAGTTATATAAAAATGTAAAAATCATAAGTTTACTACCTCGGTGAATTTTTTGAAGTAAATACATCCATGTAACCACTACTCAGATCAATAAATAAAGCATCACAGATACCAGGAAGCCTCCCTCATCATCCCTGGATCCCCAGTAATCCTGTCCCCACCAGAGAAACCACAACTCTGACTTTCATTCCATAAATTATATAATTGGAATTATATACTACGTACTTTTTGGTGTCTGACTTCATTTACTTAATGCTGTATTGGTGATTCATTGTTTGTATGGCAGTAAGTTATTCATTATCATTGCCATAGAACATTCCATTATATGAATATTTCACATTTTATTTATTTATTCTGCTGTTGAAGGAAATGGAGTAGTTTCTAGATGTTGGCTGATACAACTAATGCTGCTATGAACCTGCTTGTTCTTGTCTCTTTGGTCTTTTGGAGCACATAGTATGAGAAAGTTGATTACCAAGTCATATCTATATACATATATATATATATATATATATATATATATATACATATATACACACACACACATTCACACACACATACACACAAATATGTATATTTATTTATTCAACTTTAATAGATATTGCCAGTTTTCCAAAGTAATTACCCCAGTTTATACCTCCATTAACTGTATGAGAGTTCCAGCAGCCCTTTTGAAATTAGGTTGTCTACCTATAGGAGTTCTTACATATTTTCAGACACAAAGCCTTTTTAGGGTGTACATGTTGCAAATACCTACTCCCTTTCTATGACTTGCCATTTCACCCTATTGATTATATCTTCTGATGAACAGAAGACCTTTATTTCAATAACAATCAACTTTCAATCTTTTCCTTCATAGTTAGTACTTTTTTGTGCTCTAAGAAAAATTTGCTTATCTCAAAATAAAAAGATACTCTTCTATGTCTATTTTCTAGAAATTTTATTGCTTTACCTTTCACATTTCATTCTTCAAGACACTTGGAAACGACATTTTGGTGATAGGAGGTGGAGTTCAAAATTCCAATTTTACACTATGGACATCCAATTTACCTGTACTATTTATTGTAAAGACCACTCAACCCCCATTGCACTTTACTGTCAACTTTGTCACAAATGAATTTCCATTTACGGTACTCAGTTCTGCTAAATTGGTTTACTTGTCTATGTGATAAATAAATTACTACTTATACCATCTGAACCTGGAATTTTCTTTGTTGGAATGTTTTAAATTAAGGGCTTTATGTGTATATGTTATAAGTATATATACTTCTTGTGTCAGTTTTGGTGTTTGTTTTTCAAGGAATTTTATCTACATTTTCAAATGTATTGTCATAATAGTAATAGTATGTCCTCATATTTTTAATGTATATAAGATTTGTAATTATATTATTCATATATTATGTAATTATTATGTCATATAATTATGTTACATACTTATATAATATAAATAATAATTATGTAATTATTACTAGTATTTATGATTTGTTGCTACTTTCTCATTTGTTTCTTAATCTTTCTTACTAGGGTTTACTCATTTTATTATTCTTTTAAAGGACAAACTCTAGGTTTGGTTAATTTTTTTTTATTATTATATTATACAGTTGTTTCTATTTCAGTTAACTCTGTTCTTATCCTTACTATTTTCTCCTACTTTCTTCAGAGTTAATTTGCCATTCCCTTCCTATCTGCTTGAGATGGATATTTATATAATTTTCAGATTTTCTTCTTTTCTAATATATGCATTTAAGGATATACATTGCTTTAGCTGCATCACATGAATTATGTTATGTCATATTTTTCATTATCATCCAGTTAACATATTGTCTAATATCCACTCTTGCCCCCTGTAGCTCAAAAATAAGTAAATACCTTGAAGAAAAATGTGGTGTAGAATGTTAAGCTCACTTCTTTGAGGTTATCTGTTCTTGAGGATCTTGATCTCTCAAGTCCTGAATGTTTATCTCTGAACTTCTGGCTGCCAAAAACCTCAGTAACCAGTTTCTGCTCAGCCTGAGTGTTGTACTACTTATGGATCAGCAAATACTTAGGAAGGAAAATGGTGAATATTCACAATACAATGTACCTTCCTTCTTTCCAGGATCTTTTGCCCTCAGGTCCTGGCTGCCTTAGTTGTTCTCCCATTTTTTTCAAACAGCTATTTCTAAAAATGTGTTATTCAGTTTTTATAGATCTTCTCAGTGGGAAAGCTGATCTGAACCAGATATTTTGTCATAGCGGAGGCACAAGTCTCCTCAACAAATAACTTTGGAGCTGGGAAAAACTTTAGAGATTAAGGTTTTGTAACTGGTCAAATGCTACAGATTACAAAGTGGCAGAGCCAGCACTAGAATCTGTAATTCTTGATTCCTTTAAAAGTACAAACGGCATGAGAATATGGCTCTGGGGCACAGATATACACACAAGGCAGCTGGGACTACTCATTCCTTTCCACAGTTTCAGATTTAGGGACAACCATTTTCTAATCCCATAAGATCTCCCAAATGCCCCAACTATATGAATCATAATTTTGAATACAAGGAAAAAAATAGAGCCTCCAACTGTACCCAAACTGCCAAACTTCTGTTGACAGTTGATATTTTATAAAGCATTGTTCCTGTGTGACATATTAGGAATTTTTCTAGAGCTAGAAATACAAAGATAAAAAACACAAGTTTTTCCTCAAGCAGCTCACAGCCGAATATGGGAAAGAGGGAGACAAACAGTAAGCAAATTACGGTCATGGGGAATATACACAAGTACAATGGGAGCCCTGCTGAAGAAGCAAAGACATGCTTGGGGAGTCATGAAAGGCTTCACTAAAGACTGTTGAAAGAACTGTCTAGGCTCGAGAGATGGACCCGCTCCTGCCAGCGGGGTGGGGGTGGGCACATCAGCAAACAGAAATTTAGATAACTTTCGTGTACCTGTAGATGCTCCGCTTGACTAGAAATGCAGTATATCCAGTAGCAATCGCGAAACGCCATTGGGCTCTACACTTACTTCCTTGTTCCTTATTCATTTTCTATCTTTCTTTTCTTTGTTCCTTGTTCTGCATCCTATAAAAGCTTCCTGCCTTTGGCACCATTTTGCAGTTCTCTAAATCCTTGGGAATGAAGACTCCCCACTTCATGAAGTGTTAAGTTTATTTGTATCACCTAAATTGTCTTCTTTGATCATTTTCAACATGTCCTAACACATACACACATTATGCATATATATGTATATACTCACATATACATAGATACTTGTGTATATGTTAAGTCTGCTGACTTGCACCCCACCTGCACACACACAGATACACAGACCACACATTTTTAATAAGCTATGCATCCAACTTTATGTACCTTCATGTTCTTTGTTCCAAATTATTCTCTTCTGTACAACCCAGGCTGGCAACCTTTTGACTTCTTGATTTGTCCCCTGCCTCAGTTCTGCATTCACCCCTCAGATCTGCTAGATATAAACTATCCATTCCAGCTCCCTCATCAGACATGAGTTGCAATTTATCTTCATATAACAGCCCTCTCAGATCTGCAGAAGTAGAAGGTACCACACACCCAGTGAGTGGTGTCCAGATGGCTCTGGATTTGCCCTGCAAGGTTCAGACATTTAAATCTCAGAAAGTTAAAACACATTCTGCCCCTACTGGAGAGTCTCAGTCCTGAAATTTTGGTAACCACCTGAAGGCCTTTGCACTCTCTCCATTTTCATCTTTTCCTTTGAACCCTACAATATTTTTTGCATTCCCAGGGAAAACAGTGGGTAGCAAATGAATAAATGATTCTACCCCATCTGTTATAAAGAAATAGTCAAGGCGTAGAGGTTTCTTCCTTCCTCTACTCTGCCCCTGTATCCACCACTTTGCCCTACCACTGGCAGAGCCAAGAGATTTCTCCTTCCCTGCTGCACAATTACAAGAGCAAAATGCCGTGTAAAGTGAACACTGGGAAAACCCTAAGTGTGATACTTTTCATGGGTTGCATCATTGGGTTTCCATTTCTTTCTTGTATGTAGTTCTTGGAAATATAATGGAAGCTAGAACAAAAATATCATTAAAAACTGTAAATAAATATTGTTTCTCTCAGCATTTATTAAATCACACTTATACCAGGAAACTACTAAAAACTAGAGATTCAAATATAAATAAGAAAAATCACCTGCATTTAAAGAAGCCCGATAAATACACAGATAATTCAAATAACTATGATAAGAATTATGGGATTATGGAGGGCAGCATAATTAATTTGGATATTTTGGAGAAAGAATATCAAGAACTGTTCAGTATTTGAACTGTGCCTTAGATTTATGATAGAAATTGCATGAAATTTCATACATGTAACTCATTTGTAAAATGAGGGCTACCTGTCATTTCCTTAAACTCAATAAATTTATATAACCTTTAAAAAACAGCAAAAACGGACTGAAGTACTCCTGAGAACGGATTGAAAAAGAGATTTTAAGGATGGAAGTAAATTCAAGTAAGCAGCCAAGGTGCCAGGACTCACATTTGTTATATTAAAGAGATTTGTTTACTGCCCTTCATGGCAAGGTAAGAAATATTGACTAGAGGAAGCTATTGTATAAGATGCTGGCCAAGGAGTTAGGTGGCATTCTATTCTCAGAGCTACAACAAATGTGCTTCCTGACCTTGGGTAAATATCTTAACTTCCTTTTGTTTTCAGAATCTCTCTGTTCCATCAACATTGGGATTATTTTCTTTATGGTAGCCATTACCATGGGCCTTTCTTCAAGTGCTCTCATTTCCTAACGAAAATGAAAAATACACGAATGCTTTTGCTCAGATGTATATACCAAGTTCAAGAGGCTCTAAGTCCAAATCTGTAAAATGAAAATAGTTCCACTAATTAGGATGACTAGTGCAATCAGTATCGATTCCAAAACACCATGATGAAACCTGTGGAAATATCCACTTTTTTAATGATGAATTTAGATGTTCCTTGTTTTAACAGAGACAGTCTTCAAAGTGAACAAAACTTTAAAGAAAAGAGGAAAGGAATGGATAGTTATTGAATAGAGCATCACAGATGGGTATACACTAAAACCAAATGGAATATATGGGGGTTAGTTCTAGTTTACATAAGAGTCAGATGGAGTAGAGGAAAATATGGAACCGTGATGAAGCCTCAGTCACAGCCTTATCTCATCACACAGGGTGTCTGGAGCTGAAATGACCCATTCGAGTTGTCCTATATTGGGCCAAAATGTTCTTGAGATATAAATATCCTTAGAGTACAGAGGTGAATTACCAGGCTATCTTGGCTTGGTGCAAAAATTTTTGTGGCAAGTATACTTTGGGTGGTTTCCTCGTGATGCACCTTTTATATGATCATTTGCCCTCTGCATGTGGCCAATCTATCCTCATTCCTAAGTTTATCTACAATTAGAGCAATATGTTAACATTCTGAGCAGTAAAACCAGTTTCTTGTGAGTCTAGAGAAGTACTTGGGCTGCAAAAATTAAGTTTCTGTGGCTACATGTGGAGGACTACTCCAACGCCATGTTGAAGAGGCCCTTATGGCCCTTGCTTGATCTGCACAGAAGCCTTCTTCACCCTGATCTAGCCCATGACTGGTGAGGCAGGATGTAGTCTAGAACTCTTTCTTCAGCCATAACTATATTTAGGATCTATATGTACATCTGTACAGCTCATAGACCTAGGTCTATAACTATTAGTCTATCTATCTATCTATCTATCTATCTATCTATCTACCTATTTTCTTTTCTGAAACACTTGCATTAAAATTGATGGCAAAACTTAGCTGCCGATCAAGACGACAAGGTATCTTGGAGCATGCCTTCTTTCTTTAGAAGGGGCCCAATCATCCTAGTCATATAATTACCAAGAGAATAGTCACTTACTAGTGTTGGAGAAGCTGGGATATGGGTGAAGTTATTCAACTGTAAATGCCTCAGACTGTATCATGAAGTGTTCCTTATGTCTCACGAACTTCTCTCAGAGAGAAGGGGGAACAGTGAAGGACAGAGTGTAGAGTGAGGTGGCCCTCTCTCTCCCACTGGAAACCTTCAGAAGTCAGGCAAGGACCAAGAGCATGTCAAGGGTATCCAGAGAGTAACCAAAGTTGGGGGAGGTGTGGTTTTTAAGCTGATGTAAATCTGCACGAGGTAAGAGCACAGCCTGAGTGATGACTGTTTGAGAGGTCAAGTGCCTGAGCACTGGGGAATGGAACAGACAGCTGGCAGAGGGGAGGCATGGCGCAGTGACAGACTTAGGGAATCCCCAGAACACCGAGGCCTTCTGTCTTGTAGGTGAACGCATTCAAAGGACCGGACATGTGGATTTGCTCATTTTACTTCACACTCCTTTTACTGTGCCGTGATTTGCTCTGATGGGTTGGAGAGATGGACATGAAAACAAAACAAGAATCTTTTTCTTGCATATTGGTTATACATTGCTTGATTTGCTATATTTTAAGGAATGGCAGATGTGTTGAACAGAGTTATTGCCTCTATTTTTAAAAACAATGTGATCATTATTGTGTGGATAAGGGATTCTGTGTGCTGTCAAGGTGCTAAGGGCTTTGTAGAACACAGGTTCAATGCTGAAGAGTAAGCATTAGTGTAAGAAAGCACAGCACCCTACAGAGAATAAATGATAACCACTGATCCTCCCATTTTATAGGTGAGGAGATAAGCTTATAGGGGCTAAACAGCTTGCCCTAGGTCTCACTTCTGATAAGAGACAAATTCTGTTCTGCTTGATGCCAGACCTCAGGCTTTGAACCACTGTGCTCAAAAATTGTTCAATAAATGTAGCACAGAGGAAAAACGGTCCCCAAAGTTGCTGTTAAAGACATTCAGGGGTTCTCTAAGGCAGGAATAGCCTCTCAATCTCACAAGCGTGTCTTCAGCCTTCTTCCTCATGCGTATTTTCATGGAGCCAGCAGGTAAGGACAGCACAAAGGAACAGAACCTATTTGAAAGCTCTCAATAAATCTGCCGTCTATCTTCTATTATTATTTATAGTTAATGCTGTTAGGGGGACACTAATTAAAAATAATACCTTATATTTATGTGGTTGTATGCAATTTACAAAATGTTTTCTGGGACGTTATCTCTTCTTTCATCTGATTATGTTTCAATCCTATGGGATTTATTACTTCAGCTTTATCTGCATAAGTCCAAATGTTGAGTGAAATGTTTGCAGAGGGAGAAAATGTGAAAATTGGTCATTCAGCCATGGCTGGATGCTTTGTATCTTGAGATACAACATTCATACGATTGATTGAATTTTTTCCCATTCTATCGGGATGTTTTGTTATAAGTCTCAATCTAAACTTTAAAAAAAGAAAAAACTTAAAAATATATTCAATATTTTTCATCTGTCAGGCTTCCCAGATATTTCAAGTATATTTTATTTACTGGCATCAGGAGTTAAACCAGGCTGTTGTGCAGTGCTGTTTCATTCAATCACTTCTCTTTATCTATTCCTACCTGCCTTTTGAAAAATTCATTTATCCATCTTTCAAGATTCATACCAATATAAATAAACACACACACACCCCCCCCAGCATCACAATATATAAAGTTTGGGTTAATGACATTCCATATGATTTATTGACAAATATTCACATAGAAATTATGAGCTCTGAATTATTAAAATTAAGGTCTCTGACATACTGTTGATTAATCAGAATATTATTCATTTTATCGTTGTGCCATTAAGCATATATTGATTGTATTTGTTTATTAGAATTGCAAAGTTAAGTGGCTGGAAATTAGATAAAGAATATATAGTCTGTCCCCCAATTTTCAACGAAATGTCTCTTAATCCGTCTGTTCCCATCAACTGAAGTTTCTCAAAAATTAGTTATTTCTCTCATATCTTAGAAGGCCATTCATGAAAATCAAAGCATTTTATTTGAGTTGCCATGCAGTAAAGTATACCTGGATATACATGTTAGAAAAACACACATGTTTGATAAACTGTTAGCTTCCTTTATTATTGTCCTTACTTTGTGGTTAACATAAAGGTTATGACACCCTGTATGGATCTTTTTTCTCCTAATTCCCAGGAGAATTAGAGCTAAGTGTTGCCTTTATTCCCAACAAATGCTATCCTTCATACTGACCTTGGACTAGGTTCTTTGATTAAGTATCCCTTCTTTGCTTAGTGTGTATTCTTCATGTTATAAAAGCATGTGGTTAGAAATTTTTTACAAAGTTCTAGTATCTCAAGAGATACTGTCCCAATTAATTCCTGATATGCATACAGGCCCTAAATTTCCACAGTGATTGCGAAGTCCTTGATGAATCCTCTTTCCCCTTTTGAATGGAAGATCTATTCGTCCCGGGTGTTTCCCCGACAGGTGTGGTCATGGCTGCCATGATGGTCTCCACTAGAGTCACTGGGGGTTGATCACACCATGCAGTCCTGTGTAGCTTTCTCACAGTCTCTTCTGAGAGAACAAAGCACCTGCCTGAACACAAGAGTGGCACCTGATATTCCTGAAATAAGGTACTGGTTCAAGAAATGCTCACTCAAAAAGATGGTCCAAATATTCACTATTCAACCATTTTTGTGTACCCTGAAGTTTATCTCATGGTGTGCCAACTGTTTGTCCATATTGTATCACATCACGTCACATCTTCACATCACATCACATCACATCACATCACATCACATCACATCACATCACATCACATCACATCA